>NC_084585.2:11564111-11611611 GCF_033978685.3 Nerophis lumbriciformis
GGTTTCCGGCCATGCCGCTTACGTGGAGTGATTTCTCCAGATTCTCTGAACCTTTTGATGATATTATGGACCGTAGATGTTGAAATCCCTAAATTTCTTGCAATTGCACTTTTGAGAAATGTTGTTCTTAAACTGTTTGACTATTTGCTCACGCAGTTGTGGACAAAGGGGTGTACCTCGCCCCATCCTTTCTTGTGAAAGACTGAGCATTTTTTGGGAAGCTGTTTTTATACCCAATCATGGCACCCACCTGTTCCCAAATAGCCTGCACACCTGTGGGATGTTCCAAATAAGTGTTTGATGAGCATTCCTCAACTTTATCAGTATTTATTGCCACCTTTCCCAACTTCTTTGTCACGTGTTGCTGGCATCAAATTCTAAAGTTAATGATTATTTGCAAAAAAAAAAAAAAAAAGGTTTATCAGTTATATGTTGTCTTTGTAGCATATTCAACTGAATATGGGTTGAAAATGATTTGCAAATTATTGTATTCCGTTTATATTTACATCTAACACAATTTCCCAACTCATATGGAAATGGGGTTTGTATATATATATATATATATATATATATATATATATATATACACACACACTCACACACACACACACACACACACACACACACACATACATGCATATATACACATACGTATATATATAAAATGTTTAAGTGTGAGTGTGTGTATATACACACACACACACACACACACATTCAGTGTGTGTTGGCGTCAACAGTGAGCGTCCACATTATGTACAGCGTGTGAGAACATCGCTGTGGCTGACATGTAACACATGTGCAGTGAGCGTCTCAAAACTGACGCAATGGCGGGTGTCTGGAAGGGCGAGGGTGACGTCTTCACTTTCAAGGTTAGGCGGTCATCACAAGGCTGGGACCAAGTAGAGCGGTCTCCTCATGTTGTACAAGTGTGTGTGTGTGTGTGTGTCTGTGTGCGCTGCAGGTTGCAACAGATGCTTGCTAATGGCGCTTCATACATCTGAATGACAGCAGCACGCAAAGGCAAGGAAAATATGGGATGTCATGTGACTAAGCGGGCACAGGTGCAAATATTAATGAGTGTCATATTGTGTAAATGCTGCTGTGATATATACTGTAAATGCTGAAGTCCACACCTCTATTCGATTTACGCCGTGTCCTCTATAGTCACCAGGTGTGTCGTCCATGATAAACTAGTCTCCAATGGGTCAAAAAAAACATTAGGTGTGGCTGTCGGAAACCTCCTGGTGTGGGTCTGATTAACTCCACTGCAGCTGCATTTGAACTTTATTTTTTTTTGGCAAATAATAATTAACTTAGAATTTCAAGGCTGCAACACGTACCAAAGGAGTTGGGAAAGGGCATGTTCACCACTGTGTTACATGGCCTTTCCTTTTAACAACACTCAGTAAACGTTTGGGAACTGAGGAGACACATTTTTTAAGCTTCTCAGGTGGAATTCGTTCCCATTCTTGCTTGATGTACAGCTTAAGTTGTTCAACAGTCCGGGGGTCTTCGTTGTGGTATTTTAGGCTTCATAATGCGCCACACATTTTTCAATGGGAGACAGGTCTGGACTACAGGCAGGGGAGTCTAGTACCTGCATTCTTTTACTATGAAGCCACGTGGCTTGGCATTGTCTTGCTGAAATAAGCAGGGGCGTCCATGGTAACGTTGCTTGCATGGCAACATATGTTGCTCCAAAACCTGTATGTACCTTTCAGCATTAATGGTGCCTTCACAGATGTGTAAGTTACCCATGTCTTGGGCACTAATACACCCCCATACCATCACAGATGCTGGCTTTTCAACTTTGCGCCTATAACAATCAGGATGGTTCTTTTCCTCTTTGGTCCGTAGGACACGACGTCCACAGTTTCCAAAAACAATTTGAAATGTGGACTCGTCAGACCACAGAACACTTTTCCACTTTGTATCAGTCCATCTTAGATGAGCTCAAGCCCAGCGAAGCCGGCGGCGTTTCTGGGTGTTGTTGATATACGGTTTTCGCCTTGCATAGGAGAGTTTTAACTTGTACTTACAGATGTAGCGACCAACTGTAGTTACTGACAGTGGGTTTCTGAAGTGTTTCTGAGCCCATGTGGTGATATCCTTTACACACTGTTGTCGCTTGTTGATGAAGTACAGCCTGAGGGATCGAAGGTCACGGGCTTAGCTGCTTACGTGCAGTGATTTCTCCAGATTCTCTGAACCCTTTGATGATATTACGGACCATAGATGGTGAAATCCCTAAATTCCTTGCAATAGCTGGTTGAGAAAGGTTTTTCTTAAACTGTTCAACAATTTGCTCACGCATTTGTTGACAAAGTGGTGACCCTCGCCCCATCCTCGTTTGTGAATGACTGAGCATTTCATGGAATCTACTTTTATACCCAATCATGGCACCCACCTGTTCCCAATTTGCCTGTTCACCTGTGGGATGTTCCAAATAAGTGTTTGATGAGCATTCCTCAACTTTATCAGTATTTATTGCCACCTTTCTGTCATGTCTGTGTAATCATGTTTTGTTTTAAGTCATGTTTTGTTTAGTTTCTGGCTTTTCACTCCCTCGTCTTGTTTGCATGATTACCCATTAGTTTCACCTGTTCCACATTTGGACTCATTGTGCACTCTTGTTTGTCACCATAGCAACCATTAGTTTTCACCTGTCACGTCACGCACCTGTTTCACGTTTTGAGTCGCGCACCTGTTTTCGTTAATCATGTCTGTGTTATTTAAGCTTTTCATTTTCAGTTGTTCGTCCTGGAGTCATAGCCTTTCTCACCCTGCTATCCTCGCTTTTCAAGCCCTGTTCACGATCCCATGCCACAGTAAGTTTGTTTATTAAGCCACAGTTAGTGTTTTGTTTAATTGTTCATAGTTTCTGCCAATGTGCAAGTTTTGTGTTAATTTTTTTATTAAATCAACATAGAAAAAAACACACGATACACTTTCAACTAGTGCATCAACCCAGAAAAAAAAAACCTCCCTCCCCTATTCACACTCACACACACCCACTCACACAAAAGGGGTTGTTTCTTTCTGCCAACAATACTCTGGTTTCCACAACATGGACAACACTTCTGCAAGGGACACAACACAGTCCCTGAAGCACACTTGACTGTTTGTGCTGCTGGTCCACTAACATTTTCATTTAATTACTATTTTTTCTTTCTTTTTTCTCCCTTATGTAATTATTTTTATATTGTTTACTTTCCTCTTTATCCAAGAAAATATTTATTTATCTTATCTATAAAAAAAATAAAAATAAAATAAATAAATAAAAAAGGAAAGAAAGGACCTTATCTTCACCAGACCTGGCTGTAAATGAAATTAGCTTCGTTTAAAGGTTGTTGTTTTTTTTTTAAAACCAGGTCCAGTCCAGATAATGTCCAAGTCGGGTCCAGTTTTGTGTTTATAGTCTAGTTTTGTACCTCCGCCCCTGTGCGCGCTTTTTGTTTGATCCTTTCTTTGTAGTTATAGTGTTAAATAAATCATGTACCTACCTTCAAGCCATGTCCGATCCAAATTCTCTTGCATCTTGGGAAAACAAAAACTCCACAGTCCAAGTCATGACACTTTCCCAACTTCTTTGTCACGTGTTGCTGGCATCAAATTCTAAAGTTAATTAAAGCTGCAAGCAGCGTTGTTCGGGCCCGTGTATTTGGCAGGTGCTCGTCCTAAGTGTCCCAATACTTTTGTCTACTTGTAGTCTGAAGTGTCCCAAGACTTTTGTCTAGTGTACCTACCTTGTCTGCATTGTGTGGGCACGTTGGTGCTTCCTGCTTTTGAGCAGCCATCTTAAAAAAACAGCACCGCAGGAGCATCAGTGCAGCGGGTCTTTGAAGGGTCATAAAATCAAAACCGGAGCAGGTATCACAACTCTTTCACCAACTTTTAATCAGAAGGGTTCAATCTCTCTCCTGTGTTAGTTTGAAGCCGAAACAACAAACACGCTCAGAGGAGATAATGTTTGAAGAAAGGGGACGGGTTTTTACAAAAATGTTGTGTTGAAGGGGGAATAGCAAACTTCCTGTATATTTTTGCTGGGGGTTGTCAATTTATGAAATGTAGGTCTAAGTGAGACCTACGGAGAGGTTTTTGTTTCATGTCTCTCCGACCTTCCCAGTGGGAGTTACAGGCAGTTTTGTAATTTTTTTCTTCCGAGGAGCAGTTTTTTCTCCGTTTTATTCAAAAATTGCTGTAGAGCGCAATTTTTAAATTTGGGGTTAGGTTTTTTTATTAGATCTCAGTTTTTGCCAGTCCTGATGTGTGCGTTCAGTTCGGTGAGTTTTGAAGCATGTTAAGAGGGTCAAATTACAGCTCAAAGAGGCAAAAGTGACTTTTTTTAGTACTTTTTTGTCTTGAAGGGGGAATTGCCAACTTCCTGTTGATTTTAGCCCGAGGATATACAATTATGAAAACTAGGTGTAAGTCAGACCTACATAGAGGTTTTTGTTTAATGTCTCTCCGACCTTCCTAGTGGGAGTTAGAGGCAGTCTAGTTTTTTTTTTTCTAGGGGGCGCTAGAGCGCAATTTTGAGTTTTGGGGTTCGGTTGTTTTAAAAAAAGGTAATTTTCGCAGGTTCTGATGTGTGGGTCAAATTTGGTGAGTTTTGAAGCATGTTAAGTGGGTCAAATTACAGTTTAATCTGGCGGCGGAAGAAAAAAGAATAATAATAAAACCTTAGAATAACAATAGGTCCTTATGTCCCATTGCATAAGGACTCCCTTTGGGAGTCCTTTTGCAATGGGCCATTGCGGGCCCTAATGATTTGCAAAAAAAAAAATGTTTATCAGTTTGAACATCAAATATGTTGTCTTTGTAGCATATTCAACTGAATATGGGTTGAAAAGGATTTGCAAATCATTGTATTCCGTTTATATTTACATCTAACACAATTTCCCAACTCATATGGAAACGGGGTTTGTACATAATATGAAAAAATGATGGCGTATATGATTAAATGATATGATTATGTAAATGATGATATGAGGATACATATGGTTATGTGATGGTATGATTGATTAGATTATATGTATTAGGGATGTGCCGATCGATCGGCCACCGATCAGTATCAGCCCATTTTCATGAAAAAGTACATGATCGCCATTGCCGATTACTCAAACGATGATGGCCACTGGCTAATATTGTATTTATTTTGAATCCCCCAGTTGACTAGCTAGCAGCTAAATGTGTATATTCCATACACAGTGGGGAGACACTAAATCTTAGTTTATAATAATAACTTCCATTACAGCAAAAAAAACTGCATTTCTTAGAATCTTAAGTATCAGTATTATCCATCCATCCATTGTCTACCGCTTGTCCCCTTTGGGGTCGCGGGGGGGTGCTGGAGCCTATCTCAGCTGCATTCGGACGGAAGGCGGGGTACACCCTGGACAAGTCACCACCTCATCACAGGGCCAACACAGATAGACAGACAACATTCACACTCACATTCACACACTAGGGACCATTTAGTGTTGCCAATCAACCTATCCCCAGGTGCATGTCTTTGGAGGTGGGAGGAAGCCGGAGTACCCGGAGGGAACCCACGCAGTCACGGGGAGAACATGCAAACTCCACACAGAAAGATCCCGAGCCCGGGATTGAACTCAGGACTACTCAGGACCTTCGTTACAAGGGTGCTAAATATGTTTTACACCAAGAGCAAGCAGGTGGAGACAGGCTCGCTATAAGCGAGCTTGCCGCTTGAAACAACACAAAGAAATACATCCATTGTCAAGTTTAAGAAGTGTCAATGGAACTGTGTGACAGCAGAAAGTAAGCAGAAATTAACAAATAGATTAATGGGAGTCCAGAGAGTCCTAAATGCTGATGTGTCAGCAGTGTCACAGCCAAAAGTGTACGGTTTGCATGAGAGTGGACCGATCCATAAATTGGTGGTGTTGACATCAAGTGTAATATCACTATATGATTGATACTAGAGCAATTAGGTAGATATTTTTATAATCTTAAAATCATTTATTTTTGTTTTTGTTCATGTTTACAAATTATGGGAATACATCCTTGGACACAGGAAGGGTGTCGAGGGCAAAATGGATTTAAAAGAGTTATAGATAGTAGCTTTTGATTTTGTTTAGTTATTGTATACTATTTACTTTGTTTTCCTCAAACAATTGTATGTAATAACAAATAATCAGGAAATAGTTTAAATATTGTGTTGGTATTGTTAAACTGGCAATAGCACTCACCATAAAATTTACAGTTGATACATGTGATCGGTTTCGGTATTGGTATTGACCGATTTCACTCATGGACAATCGGTATCGAATCGGCAGCATATATCCCTGATCAGAACATCGCTAATATGTGTATACTAATATTATGATGATGTACTGTATATGATAAATTATATCCATCCATCCATTTTCTACCGCTTATTCCCTTCGGGGTCGCGGGAGCCTATCTCAGCTACTGTATATAATAATCATGTTTATATAATGCTCTAATTATGTACATGACATATATGATACAATGCATATGATTACATCATGTATATGATCATATTGAATATGTAATATGATCATATATATGATAATGTATATGATATGGATTTGATTATATATAATGATATGATAATGTATGATGAGCTAATGTATGATGGAATGATTATATATATATATATATATATATATATATATATATGTATACACACACATATATATACATATATATACACACACACACATATATATACACATATATATATATATATATATATATATATACACACACATACATACATACATACACAGACACATATATATACATACATACATACACATATACATACATACATATATATACACATACATACATATATACACATACATACATACATACATATATATATATATATATATATAATGATATGATGTATGACAATATGATGTATATAATATAAAATTAATAATGACTTGATATATATGATATGACAAGATTATAGATATGATAATGTATAATCAATCAATCAATCAATCAATGTTTATTTATATAGCCCTAAATCACAAGTGTCTCAAAGGGCTGCACAAGCCACAACGACATCCTCGGTACAAAGCCCACATAAGGGCAAGGAAAAACTCACCCCAGTGGGACGTTGATGTGAATGACTATGAGAAACCTTGGAGAGGACCGCATATGTGGGTAACCCCCCCCTCTAGGGGAGACCGAATGCAATGGATGTCGAGTGGGTCTGACATAATATTGTGAGAGTCCAGTCCATAGTGGATCCAACATAATAGTAAGAGTCCAGTCCATAGTGGGGCCAGCAGGACACCATCCCGAGCGGAGGTCAGCAGCGCAGAGATGTTCCCAGCCGATGATATATACAATGATACGATGTACATGATGACATACATAATATAATTTACATGATGTAATAATGATGTATAATTGTATATGATAACAAGTTCACATTTTGGAAATAAGTCTGTGTCCAATAGTCAACCCCTACCTCTTTATGTGTTAAGCAAATACAGTAAACATTTGGAGGTAAACATGTTTAATAAATGCTAATATATAACGACATAATTAATTCAGTACATCAGTCAATCAATCAAAGTTTACTTATGTAGCCCTAAATCACAAGTGTCTCAAAGGGCTGCACAAGCCACAACGACATCCTCGGCTCAGATCCCACATCAGGGCAAGAAAAAAAACTCAACCCAATGGGATAACAATGAGAAACCTTGGAGGGGACCACAGATCTGGAGACCCCCCCCCCCCACCCCTTGGGCGACCGGTGCAATGGACGTCGAGTGGATCTATTATGGTTGTATTGATCGATTATTAAACACCAGACTGGATTTTAAAGTGATAGCTAAAATATCAACAAATCAATCATTAGATGACCTTATCTTAATCACTTTGCTTCATTTATTGCAATCGTTTGGTCCACAAATGTTTGTGCACTATGTTAAAAATTGCCTAACAAGCCATAATAATGATGAATATTTGTTTCCGGGGTTATGACTAACATGTTTGGTATTTAGGAAGCAAAATAACACAAGTGACAATGAAATCAGATACTGTACACGATGATCTTTTCAGCTGTGCTGATAAAACCGCTGAGACATTCTCTGAGACAGATATCAATCTTAATAGCATACAACCAAATGAACACGTTCAGTCTTCTGTCGATGTGGCTCACAGTCTTTTTCCACAATGATGTCAAAACATCTATTTTTATTGAACTGGAGCTTGTCCTACTTCCTCTGCTCTTCCCTGATGGCACTGAAGACTTGTGCTTGCCTCTCCAAAGGCCAGCGCAAAACGGAAAACTAAATTACTTTGTTAGAAACCACTTTTTTTTTTTATAGTATTTTTAAAAATTTTTTACCTTTTAGGCAGTGGTGGCACATACTGAATATGCTGCTGTGTCTTCTCCTACACCCGCGGGTACATACAACCGCATCCTGACTGCATAGTGAATTTCGGCCAATGAGAATTACCTTACTCTAGCACAGTGCTTCTCAAACTGTGTTGCTTCATCTAGCAGTACGCCAAAAAAAAAAAAAAAAATCACTTGATTAAAGTACAGTGTTTTATTTTCCTATATTGAAACAGTGACTGTGTCATTTTACAGCAGGCCTGGGCAATTATTTTACTCGGGGGGCCAGATTTAGATAAAAAAAAGTGTGTCTGGGGGCCAGTATATCTATTTTTAAGGAACACTAAGACAAAACCTCACAAAAATGATTGAAAGCTAAAGACGTTATGACAGACCGCCTTAAAAAAACGAAATGGAATTTGAAATTGTTTTACTGAATGAGACACCCAGAATGTACAGGAAAATAAAGAATGTGGGATTTACCATATTACCGTATTTTTCAGAGTATAAGTCGCACCTGCCGAAAATGCATAATAAAGAAGGAAAAAAACATATAAATCGCACTGGAGCCTGGCCAAACTATGAAAAAAACTGCGACTTATAGTCCGAAAAATACGGTAACTATGAATGATAAAACACTGAATATTGACAACATATTTTACAATCAACCGAAACGCAACCAAAATGCAACAAAACAGTGAAAAAAACCCACCTACAATCTCAGATACCTCATAGTGACCATAGTAACTAATTAGATGACCATAGTAACTAATTAAATGACCATTGTAGCTAATTAGATGACCATAGTAACTAGTATATGATGCAGATTCCAACCATTTAAAGACTCAGTATAGTTCATTAGAAAACATCACTGCACATCATAATGGCAGCTACACTTTACATCTTAAAATCTAAAACAATTATTTGTGAATGTCCGGCGGGCCAGATTGAAAAGCTCAACGAGCCGCATGTGGCCCCAGGGCCTTAATTTGCCCAGGTCTGTTCTACAGTGACACTTGTCAAATAAAACCTCTGCCTCGATTTTAATGAATATTTAGGCCTACTACGCTCCTGTATTTTAAAGTTGGGCATGGTGGTGTTTGGTGAAAAAAGTTTGAGAAACACTGCTCGAGCATCACCCATCTCAAACACCTAATGTAATTAAAAAAATAATGATATTAGGATGCATTGCACTAATCATTGTCGGACGACCACCCAAAGTAGCAATACAGTGGAACCTCGATTTACGAACTTAATTGGTTCTTCAACATAGTTCGCCAAAGGAAATGTTTGTATGGGGAAGCAGAGTTCCTCACAAGAATCAATGTAAACATGAATAATTGGTTCTAGCCTCGACAAAAGTCCATATTTTATTAAAACAATGCACATTTTGAAGACATTATAATTTACATATTAGTGTTGTAACGATACCAATATTTTGGTACCGGTACTAAAATTATTTTGATACTTTTCGGTACTTTTCTAAATAAATGGCACCACAAAAGAATTGCGTTATTGGCTTTATTTTAACAAAAAAATCTTAGGGTACATTAAACATATGTTTCTTATTGCATTTAAGTTCTTAAAGGGGAACATTATCACAATTTCAGAATGGTTAAAACCATTAAAAATCAGTTCCCAGTGGCTTATTATATTTTTCGAAGTTTTTTAAAAATTTTTACCCATCACGCAATATCCCTAAAAAAAGTGCCTGATTTTAACCATCGTTATATACACCCGTCCATTTTCCTGTGACGTCACATAGTGATGCCAATACAAACAAACATGGCGGATAGAACAGCAAGGTATAGCGACATTAGCTCGGATTCAGACTCGGATTTCAGCGGCTTAAGCAATTCAACAGATTACGCATGTATTGAAACGGATGGTTGTAGTGTGGAGGCAGGTAGCGAAAACGAAATTGAAGAAGAAACTGAAGCTATTGAGCCAAATCGGTTTGAACCGTATGCAAGCGAAACCGACGAAAACGACACGACAGCCAGCGACACGGGAGAAAGCGAGGACGAATTCGGCGATCGCCTTCTAACCAACGATTGGTATGTGTTTGTTTGGCATTAAAGGAAACTAACAACTATGAACTAGGTTTACAGCATATGAAATACATTTGGCAACAACATGCACTTTGAGAGTGCAGACAGCCCAGTTTTCATCAATTAATATATTCTGTAGACATACCCTCATCCGCTCTCTTTTCCTGAAAGCTGATCTGTCCAGTCCAGTTGGAAATGCATCTGCTTTGAGTGTCGCAGGATATCCACACATTCTTGTCATCTCTGTCGTAGCATAGCTTTCGTCGGTAAAGTTTGCGGAACAAACGTCCAATTTTTTGCCACTTTCGCATCTTTGGGCCACTGGTGCAACTTGAATCCGTCCCTGTTCGTGTTGTTACACCCTCCGACAACACACCGACGAGGCATGATGTCTCCAAGGTACGGAAAACAGTCGAAAAAACGGAAAATAACAGAGCTGATTTGACTCGGTGTTTGTAATGTGTTTGAGAAAATGGCGGATTGCTTCCCGATGTGGTGTCACAACGAGAGCGAATAATAGAAAGGCGTTTAATTCGCCAAAATTCACCCATTTAGAGTTCGGAAATCGGTTAAAAAAATATATGGTCTTTTTTCTGCAACATCAAGGTATATATTGACGCTTACATAGGTCTGGTGATAATGTTCCCTTTTAAATAAGGCGGTCTGTCCCAGATATGAATACCACAAGCAGTATTAGTAGATCACATGCAACAAGCTATTTTATTGCTTCCACATGCTGTTTCGAGCTTGTTATTAGGATCTTAGTAAATCAGGATGTAAATTAAGTCCTAGATTATACCAGATCTGACCCAATCTAAGTCTATGAGCACCAAATGATGAAGCCTACTTGAATGAAAGGCAAACATCTTCTAAGACAAACTGAACAGTCCAGTTGCGGTCGATTAAATGCCCTGAGAACATATTGACCTTGATGAATGAGAACATTCATAGACATGTTGTAAGTAGTAGGTCTCACACACTGGCTGTCTTTCTCTCTCTCTCTCGCTCTGTCTCTCTCTCTTATGCAAGTACCAATAAAAAAGCTACTAACTAATCAAAAGTTACTTGATTAGTTAGTAGCTTGAGCAGTTTTTTTCCCCATTGTAAACATACTTTTACTCAAGTAATTGAGTCATATTACTCTAAAGCAGGGGTGTCCAAACATTTCCCACCAAGGGCCAAATACTGAACAATGAAAGAATGCAAGTGACCACTTATTTGATACATCTGGTACATTAAAGATGCTAAAACTGTGGCGACTTGTCCAGGGTGTACCCCGCCTACCGCCCGAATGCAGCTGAGATAGGCTCCAGCGACCCTCCGCGACCCCGAAAGGGATAAGCGGTAGACAATGGATGGATGGATGGAAACCAAAGATGTCCGATAATGGCTTTTTTGCCGATATCTGATATTCCAATATTGCCCAACTCTTAATTACCGATTCCGATATCAACCGATACAGATATATACAGTCGTGGAATTAACACATTATTATGTCTAATTTTGTTGTGATGCCCCGCTGGATGCATTAAACAATGTAACAAGGTTTTCCAAAATAAATCAACTCAAGTTATGGAAAAAAATGCCAACATGGCACTGCCATATTTATTATTGAAGTCACAAAGTGCATTATTTTTTTTAACATGCCTCAAAACAGCAGCTTGGAATTTGGGACATGCTCTCCCTGAGAGAGCATGAGGAGGTTGAGGTGGGCGGGGTTGAGGGGTGTATATTGTAGTGTCCCGGAAGAGTTAGTGCTGCAAGGGGTTCTGGGTATTTGTTCTGTTGTGTTTATGTTGTGTTACGGTGCGGGTGTTCTCCCGAAATGTATTTGTCATTCTTGTTTGGTGTGGGTCCACAGTGTGGCGCATATTTGTAACAGTGTTAAAGTTGTTTATACGGCCACTCTCAGTGTGACCTGTATGGCTGTTGACCAAGTATGAATTGCATTCACTTGTGTGTGTGAAAAGCCGCAGATATTATGCGATTGGGCCGGCACGCAAAGGAAGTGGGTAGGTAGGGGGTAGCGGGGGGTGTGAAGTGAAGTGAATTATATTTATATAGCGCTTTTCTCTAGTGACTCAAAGCGCTTTACATAGTGAAACCCAATATCTAAGTTACATTTAAACCAGTGTGGGTGGCACTGGGAGCAGGTGGGTAAAGTGTCTTGCCCAAGGACACAACGGCAGTGACTAGGATGGCGGAAGCGGGGATCGAACCTGCAACCCTCAAGTTGCTGGCACGGCCGCTCTACCAACCAAGCTATACCGCCCCACCGTATATTGTATATTGTAGCGTCCCGGAAGAGTTAGTGCTGCAAGGGTTTCTGGGTATTTGTTCTGTTGTGTTTATGTTGTGTTACGGTGCGGATGTTCTCCCGAAATGTATTTGTCATTCTTGTTTGGTGTGGGTTCACAGTGTAGCGCATATTTGTAACAGTGTTAAAGTTGTTTATACGGCCACTCTCAGTGTGACCTGTATGGCTTTTGACTAAGTATGATGCATTCACTTGTGTGTGTGAAAAGCTACAGATATTATGTGATTGGGCCAGCACGCAAAGGAAGTGCCTTTAAGGTTTATTGTCGCTCTGTACTTCTCCCTACGTCCGTGTACACAGCGGCGTTATAAAAGTCTTAAATGTTACTTTTTGAAACCGATACCGATAATTTTGGAACCGATACCCATCATTTCTGATATTACATTTTAAAGCATTTATCGGCCGATAATATCGGCAGTCCGATATAATCGGACATCTCTAATGGAAACTAATTCAATGTACACCAGCATATGCTAATCTGTTTGAAAAAAAAAAAAAAAAACATCCTTATCCTAGCGTTTGTGGTATTGGTGACAAAGCTAAAAGTCGTTAGTGTCATAGTTAATATTGCTCATTAATAATGAATTCATGTCAAGGGCCAAAAAAAACCAAACGCGGGCAGAAAATGGCTTCCAGGCCTCACTTTGAACACCCCTAATCTAACGGTATTCTTACTCTACTACATTTTTAGCTATTCTACCCTCCTCTACATTTTTGACCAGCAATCCGAAGTCTGCTTTGAAACGTTGGCCCCTGTGTGATTGAGTGTGACACCTGTGTCCTACAGACCTACACAACGCAGCCACGTCCAAAAGAGTGATTGGCTTGATTCATTATTCCAAGTATCTGACCTCCACACACTCATTATGAAGCTCTTGTAATTTGCTAAGCTGCCCGGAGGAAAACAAAAACTGAGGGGGTGCTCGCTATTACTGAGAGACAATTAAGGACATGTGTGACCACGACTAGCATGAATGGCAAACGCTTTCTTTTTTTTTTTTTTTTTTGTCCTGTCCAGCTACTCAGGCAAATCATATTGTTGATGTAGATGCCCATATTTGCTGTATACATTTACAAAAGAGAAGTGTGGGTTACTTCTCTTGTTGCCTTATTTTGTATTTGACTTATTAAATGGATTTATATTCATGTTTGGCTCAGGCAGGCCAGGGCAGGAGGGGACACAAATAAGGGGAAAAAAAGGAAGACAGAGGGAGAAATTGTGGGGGAAGAGGGAAATAAGACAGAGACAAATACAATATGTACAAATATGATACGAAAAGTGATAGCAAAGAAGCAGTTAGTGAAGTATCAAACAATCAAAGTTTATTTATATAGCCCTTAATCACAAGTGGCTCAAAGGGCTGCACAAGCCACAACGACATCAGGTAAAGTAAATATTAATACCACAGAAATGACAATGAACATTATTACACTACGAATGGAGCAATAAAAATACCAATAGAAATAGCACTATTGATAATGAATAATAACAGTAATTACCTCAATTATCAACAACACAGTTGTTTCCAATGCATTAATACATATATGTACTGTATGTATGTGTATTTACAATATATTTGTCTCCTAGTTTGCGCGGGAGCTTAAGTACGGCTCCAGCCACCCAGGGAGCCCAGAGAACAAGGGACCACATGCCCCACGCAGTAAGGCCGGCCAAGGACAGGACCCCCAGAGTAGGCCGGGCCCACTGTGCCGCCCGGCAGGGCCAGCGGCAGGCCATAAACAGACAGAGGACAAGGCACGGGGGAAGCAGGGGACAGCCAGCCTCCAAGCCAGCGAGAGACCACACCCCATGCGAGACTCACGGTGACTCCTAGTCACGCTGGACCAGTATACGTTTACATTAGACTTAGACAAACTTTGATGATCCACAAGGGAAATTGTTCCATACAGTAGCTCAGTTACAAAGGATGGAAAGTGTAAGGATTGAAAGGATAATACAGGTATGAAGTAGACTAAAAATGTACTGTAGTAGCAATATGTAATATTTACATATTATATATACAGTATATGATATATACTCATACTATAATATATTTGTATATAATATTGTGGGGAGGCGGGGCCGGCAGACCGACATTTGGCACCCAACGTAACTGGACCATCGGAGGCGGGGGAGGACGATCTCTTGTGGGCCCTCGTTGGGGGGGGATGGCCCCCCACAAAACAAGAAGAAGAAGTGGTGGAAGAAGACGATGAAGTGGTAGAAGGAAAAGACAAAGAAAAAGACAAAGAAGACGAAGAAAAAGACAAAGACAAAAACAAAGAAAAAGACAAAGACAAAGGCAAACAAGGTAGAGAAGAAGAAGAAAAGGATACAGAAGAAGAAGGAAAAGATACAGAAGAAGAAAAAGAAAAGGACACGGAAGAAGAAAAAGAAAAGGACACAGAGGAGGAGAAGACCGGGGCCACAGGGGGACCTGGCCGTCCAACACATTCCGCTCCCTCAAAAAAAAAAGGGGGGGGGGGTGGAGTAGGCTTAGCCGGTCGGAAGCCAGGTTTGCGTCCGGAGATGGAGGACTGTGGGGAGGCGGGGCCGGCAGTCCAACAGGGAGGCAGGGCACACCGGAGCCCGCTCCAAGATGGCGGCGAGGAGGCGGGGACAGCGAGCAAGCGCCGAGAGCGACGCCGCAATTGTGACCAGGTGCGGGGATCGCGCACCTGGTCACAATCAGCTAATCTCCTCGCAAGGGGTAAAAGGACGGCAGCTGAGAACGACGGGGCAGAAGGAGGTGGAGAGCGAGAGGTGCATGAGGAACATGCGCGACACCGAGCGAGAGACAGACGGAGAGAAGCGAGAGACGCAGCTGAGCAAGCAGCGTATGCGGAGCGCGAGAGACAGAGAGACAGACGCAGATGACGACGCGGAAAGCTGAAGGCAGAAGCGGAGGAGCGAACAGGTGGAACCGGAGCTGAAAAGCAATCCGCAAAAGTATGAGGGGCCGTTAGGGACATTATTCAGAATTACCTCTTACATACACTACTGAAATGCTCTCACATAAACAACTGAAATCTTTTTCTTTTATACACACTACTGAAACACTCTTATAAACACTACTGAAATGCTCTCACAAACAACTGAAATGTTTTTCTTTTATACACACTACTGAAACACTCTTATAAACACTACTGAAATGCTCTTACATACACTACTGAAATGCTCTTATAAATACTACTGAAACACTCTTATAAACACTACTGAAATGCTCTTACATACACTACTGAAATGCTCTCACAAACAACTGAAATGTTTTTCTTTTATACACACTACTGAAACACTCTTATAAACACTACTGAAATGCTCTTACATACACTACTGAAATGCTCTTATAAATACTACTGAAACACTCTTATAAACACTACTGAAACACTCTTACATACACTACTGAAACACTCTTATAAACACTACTGAAATGCTCTTACATACACTACTGAAACACTCTTATAAACACTACTGAAATGCTCTTACATACACTACTGAAACACTCTTACATACACTACTGAAACACTCTTATAAACTCTACTGAAACATTCTTACATACACTACTGAAACACTCTTATAAACACTACTGAAATGCTCTCACAAACAACTGAAATGTTTTTCTTTTATACACACTACTGAAACACTCTTATAAACACTACTGAAATGCTCTTACATACACTACTGAAATGCTCTTATAAATACTACTGAAACACTCTTATAAACACTACTGAAATGCTCTTACATACACTACTGAAATGCTCTCACAAACAACTGAAATGTTTTTCTTTTATACACACTACTGAAACACTCTTATAAACACTACTGAAATGCTCTTACATACACTACTGAAATGCTCTCACAAACTGAAATGTTTTTCTTTTATACACACTACTGAAACACTCTTATAAACACTACTGAAATGCTCTTACATACACTACTGAAATGCTCTTTTAAATACTACTGAAACACTCTTATAAACACTAATGAAACACTCTTACATACACTACTGAAACACTCTTATAAACACTACTGAAATGCTCTTACATACACTACTGAAACACTCTTATAAACACGACTGAAATGCTCTTACATACACTACTGAAACACTCTTACATACACTACTGAAACACTCTTACATACACTACTGAAACACTCTTATAAACACTACTGAAACATTCTTACATACACTACTGAAACACTCTTATAAACACTACTGAAACATTCTTACATACACTACTGAAACACTCTTATAAACACTACTGAAATGTTTTTGTCTCACGCACACACACACACCTGGAATTATTTTTCACTAGTATGTATAAACGGATTTCACCTGTGTGTGTGTGTGTGCTTTTTACACGTCCGTGTGAGAGACAACAATTTCAGTAGTATGTGTGCAAAGATTTCAGTTATGTGTATGAGCGCATCTTACCAGTGTGTATGCGAGCATTTCACCAGTGTGTGTAAGAGCATCTTAGTAGTGTGTGTGAGCGATGTTGCATTCCGGTTCCGGTCACCAATAATCCCCGCCCCTTTTCAGACAAGTTTTTTTTTTGTTTTTTTTTAAAGCCAAGTTGTTGACAAAATGTCTGCCGACAAGTAGCTTAACCGAGGCGGGAGCTCCACTTCATAATTTGAGGGCTTCAGCGGAGAATATAAGAACACTTTCAATGCAACAAGGGTCGGGCTGGCGCCGTGTGTCGCCCCTGCAGGACGCGGCACCTGAGCGGCCACACAGGTGCAGCCTTTCTCCTCCCGACAGCCAAGCAGCCTGGAGCAAATGTTACCTTGCGAGTTTACACTGCAGCATCATCAAGTGCAACGTTTCAGTCCATGGACATCGAAGCAAGAGGAGGAAAAGGTAATTAGACATTATTTATTTCTAAATGATTGTAGAATCACACGAAATTGTAAGGCGACATGGCATTGTAGTGCGCTACAATGGTAACATGTCGAAATGTGAGTCACGTCGTGGTACGTCAGTAGCTAATCAAATACTAATGATAATGGATTACAATTATTTAGCGTTTTTCTATCGACTAGATAAGGGGTCCCCAAACTACGGCCCGCGGGCCGGTTACGGTCCACCAAAGTCCAACATCTGGTCCGCTGAAAAAAAAAAAGTTGCATTATTATTTTCAATCTGTCTTTTCTAATCCATTTTTTGGTGTCCCCTAGCCGCTCAGGCTAATCATATCGTCAAAAATGCATTTTCCTATATGACTTATATTGTCTTGGCTGTTTTCATGTGATCTGATTGTTACATTCTTATTTCAGAGTCACCACACAGCTGCATGACCATTTCAACAAGGACAGAATAAACAACCCCTGGATTCATGGAACTTCTCTGCACACAAATATATTAATTGGAATATTCAATACATTTCACATAGAAACACTGTGATTATTATTTTCAACAGTGTGTTGAAAACAACCTTTTTTGGCTCAGAAAGGTTCCTTATGTCTTATTATTCCATACCTGCCAACTTTTTAAATCAGAAAAACCTAGTAGCCAGGGTCCAGGGGCCGTAGGTCCAGGACAAAGTCCTGGTGGGGGGTTCCTTCGCCCCCCGACGCAAAATGATTATTAGCATTCAGACAGGTTAAAATGTTGCTAAAACCATCACTTTTCTATCAGTCACAGTGACTTTTCAAAACAAAAATATTACAGCAAAAATCATATGGGTTGATTGACATGTTTATTCTGTAAGCTAACTTCAATAGTTTGAGATTATTTTGACAGTTAATGCCAGTTATCCTGTCAACCTTTCACAAGACTTCAATGTGTTAATTGAAAGTATAAACAGTATAAACACTTTTTACAGTAAACAAATGGTAAAACAGTACTAAACAATTCCATTAAAAAAAAAATTGGTGTCATTATTAACTTTCTGTCCAAGCTTGTATAATCTACTGCCTTGTTCAATTGTACAAAAATGTTCTGTGCCTAAAATTAACATTTATATCACAATTATCATACTGTAAACATGGTAAGCTAACTTCATTAAAATTAATAATCCTGTCAATAGCATGGAATTACAATTCAAATGTAGTTTTTTTGTAAGCCTTTCAAAAGAATTCAAAATATGAAAAAATAATGAAAATTAATTTAAGCCATCAGACACTTGAAAAGTGGCACATCACATCTCTAATGTAATCATTTTAACTTTTCAACAGAAATAGCACTGCAAAAATATTAAGGACATACTTCTGTATTTTGGTAGTTATGCTGTCAACATTTAACAAGATTTCTTCAACTTGGACTTGAAAGCATAAATAGTATGAACACTTTTAACAGTATAACAGTACTAAACAATTCCAATAGATAACATTGGTGTCATTACCTTTTTGTGGCTAAAATCCAAATGTATTCTATCAGATTGATCATACTGCAAAAATGATATGGTATCTTTATAAGTTTACTTCATTAAAATGTAATTCAATAGCATCATAAATAAAACTTCGGCATTTATCACATCCAAAGAATCTGTTTGGGCGACGAAAAACGTTGAAAGTTTTCCACTTGTATCGCTAGCAACGGCATTAGACTTGTGTTTTTTTGTCCCAACGTGGTCTTTTACATCGCTAATTCCTCCGTGTCCGATCGAAAAATCTTGTCTGCACAAGGTGCAATTCGCGTAGTTTTCACCCTTTTTGGAACGGATAATTATTCCCGGATAGGCTTTTGAATATTCTTCACGGAATGACTGCAGTTTTCTTTTCGGTTTAAGACTTGTTTGCGATTTTTCTCCGGCTGATTCCATGATTGTAGTGCGCTACAATGGTAACATGTCGAAATGTGAGTCACGTCGTGGTACGTCAGTAGCTAATCATATACTAATGATAATGGATTACAATTATTTAGCGTTTTTCTATCGACTAGATAAGGGGTCCCCAAACTACGGCCCGCGGGCCGGTCACGGCCCGCCAAAGTCCAACATCTGGTCCGCTGGAAAAAAAAGAAGTTGTATTATTATTTTCAATCTGTCTTTTCTAATCCATTTTTTGGTGTCCCCTAGCCGCTCAGGCAAATCATATTGTCTAAAAATGCATTTCCCTGTATGACTTATACTGTCTTGGCTGTTTTCATGTGATCTGATTATTACATTCTTATTTCAGAGTCACCACACAGCTGCATGACCATTTCAACAAGGACGGGATAAACAACCCCTGGATTCATGGAACTTCTCTGCACACAAATATATTAATTGGAATATTCAATACATTTCAAATAAACATATTATATATCCTTTTTTTTGCTCAAAAAAGGTTCCTTATGCCTCATTGGCGTTGTTAGGCCTGTTTTAGGGGGGCTCAAGCCCCCCTAAAATATTCTTAAGCCCCCCTAAATAATTTTTTTTTACAAATACATGCCGACATATTCATTATAAAGTGGCCCGAATATGAGTTTAAATAAATAATTATATAACCTACCATTATTCACTCAGTTTCCCCTCACTTCATAGCGTAAGGTAGAGAGCCCCTTTAGTGCGTCGGTATCCAATCCATTCCACTTGTTCATATAGAAAATGCCCACATCACTCAAAATCCAGTCCACATTTTCTTTGCGACCTTGCTTGCGGCATACATATATATATATATATATATACATAAGACTTTCATATATATATAAGAAAAACCCAGACACCATCTTTGTAGTCATTTTTCTCCTGCATGGACTTCTGTCTTCCTTTATAATGAGTGAAGCTGCACGAAACCTTGTGTCTGCAATTGTAAATAATAATAATAATAATAATTGTAAATAGTTTAGTTTTAAGTTTTGTGTTTCTGGTAGAGTCTATATAAAGTAATATACATTAGCCTATTGTTAAAATAATGAAAAAAATATAATTAAATATATTTGTTTTATTGTATTGTATTTTCAGAGGGAGGAAAAACCAAGACATTTAATATAAAATGTAAAATTAATAAATACATAAAAAGAAAAAGAAAAACAATGGTTAAAAGCCATCGTCCCGGGGAGCATTTCATTTCGTCACGTGCATTTTTTTTACCGTCCCCGGGACTACGTTAATCTCAAGCCCTGGAAGTTACATTTTATTGTTTGCATTATTTGTTTCAGCATTGCACTTTGAAGATGGTCCCTCAACTCTTTGACAGCTTTGGCTCTTTTTCAGATCAGATAAGTCTTTCTTATTTACAGTATATATAAACCTTTCTCATTTCTATTCAGACTTCCATATATATTTAATTTCCTTAATGGCTTGCCATTATTTATATATATATATTTATATGTATGTATATATATATATATATTATATTTAAGCCAAATTATCCCGATCCAGATATTACTTTAATTCAAGTAACTAAGTAATATTTCCAGGGCTTGAATTTACAACCATTTTAGTCACATATGTGCCCAAAATGTAATCTGTGCAACTTCAAAATATTTGGGAACAAACAATTATTGTATTGTGAGCTAAAGTGGTGGCATTAGCCTCTATGTTGTGAATTAATAACATAAAGGCTAATGCCACCACTTTCATTGTGTTTCAGTGTATCTTGAAGGATCATGCAAGTAATTGTTTCTTGTTGATGCTGTAAACAAAATATCACTGTGCAAAGCCATGTTTGTTGTTGTACTGAACACAGATTGAAAATAAACCGACTGAAATAATAATAATAACAATGAATTATTTATAAGTCTTTGTTAGCCGTTTGTGAAGTGTTGTGCTCGTGCGCTACGTTCGCTCGCATCCTGTGCATCTCCTGGGGGCTAAGCCCCCCCTGTCCTTAAAAGCTAGTGACGCCCCTGTTATGCCTTATTTATATACTTTTCAATGCTTCTTGTAGTCAGACAATAGATATTGTTTGTCTAAAATTATAGTTTAAGTTAATGTGTTAATATTTACACCTAGCCTAAATACAATAATCATAAGACAAAAAAATTGTGTAGCACAAACATTTGGGACAAGTTAGGGGAGATTTTGACAAAGCGTGTGTGATGGTGGGGGCTGGATGACATTACTCGTCAGAACATAAAATAACTTAAAAACCTCAACGGTAGAAACATAAATGTTTACAGCACAAACATATTGCAGTGTTATTTTGCTATTTGCAATAATAAAGTGGGCAACTTCATATTGTCTGTATAACAGGTTCCTTATTTATTTATTTTTTACAAAATGTTAACTTGCAGAATACACTGCACAAGAGAAGAAAACATTTTAACAAACCTTATATATCACATATTGTTCACTGAATACAGTGCAGAATTGAAGTGAAAATGTCTATTCCATAGTTGCCATCATTTTCAAGTGGGTTCACTTGTTGAAAAATGTTCATTGTTGTCTCATTAATGTTTCAATCTATGTCTGGAATTACACACCGACAAGTATTGAAAGCATATGAATAACATACCTGCCAACTACTCCGGTTTTCCCGTAATTAGTACGGTTTTCATCAACCTATTCCGGGTTACAGTTGCAGTGATAACAAATACGGTTTTTCATTAATTAAAAAAAAAATTTTTTTTTTAAGTTTTATTCACGAAATCGCGTATCAACAATGACAATCGACACTGCTTCCCGTAACTTCCTATCGAGCCATTCCGAATGCCATGCGCGAGGCTATTTATAGCACCGCTGCCAAGCACGAGGCACCAGTTGCCATTGTTTCCAAACGAGCGAGCGATCATGGAATCAGCCGGAGAAAAATCGCAAACAAGTCTTAAACCGAAAAGAAAACTGCAGTCATTCCGTGAAGAATATTCAAAAGCCTATCCGGGAATAATTATCCGTTCCAAAAAGGGTGAAAACTACGCGAATTGCACCTTGTGCAGACAAGATTTTTCGATCGGACACGGAGGAATTAGCGATGTAAAAGACCACGTTGGGACAAAAAAACACAAGTCTAATGCCGTTGCTAGCGATACAAGTGGAAAACTTTCAACGTTTTTCGTCGCCCAAACAGATTCTTTGGATGTGATAAATGCCGAAGTTTTATTTATGATGCTATTGAATTACATTTTAATGAAGTAAACTTATAAAGTTACCATATCATTTTTGCAGTATGATCAATCTGATAGAATACATTTGGATTTTAGCCACAAAAAGGTAATGACACCAATGTTATCTATTGGAATTGTTTAGTACTGTTATACTGTTAAAAGTGTTCATACTATTTATGCTTTCAAGTCCAAGTTGAAGAAATCTTGTTAAATGTTGACAGCATAACTACCAAAATACAGAAGTATGTCCTTAATATTTTTGCAGTGCTATTTCTGTTGAAAAGTTAAAATGATTACATTAGAGATGTGATGTGCCACTTTTCAAGTGTCTGATGGCTTAAATTAATTTTCATTATTTTTTCATATTTTGAATTCTTTTGAAAGGCTTACAAAAAAACTACATTTGAATTGTAATTCCATGCTATTGACAGGACTATTAATTTTAATGAAGTTAGCTTACCATGTTTACAGTATGATAATTGTGATAGAAATGTTAATTTTAGGCACAGAACATTTTTTTACAATTGAACAAGGCAGTAGATTATACAAGCTTGGACAGAAAGTTAATAATGACACCAATTTTTTTTTTAATGGAATTGTTTAGTACTGTTTTACCATTTGTTTACTGTAAAAAGTGTTTATACTGTTTATACTTTCAATTAACAAATTGAAGTCTTGTGAAAGGTTGACAGGATAACTGGCATTAACTGTCAAAATAATCTCAAACTATTGAAGTTAGCTTACAGAATAAACATGCCAATCAACCCATATGATTTTTGCTGTAATATTTTTGTTTTGAAAAGTCACTGTGACTGATAGAAAAGTGATGGTTTTAGCAACATTTTAACCTGTCTGAATGCTAATAATCATTTTGCGTCGGGGGGCGAAGGAAACCCCCACCAGGACTTTGTCCTGGACCTACCGGGGCCTGCGGCCCCTGGACCCTGGCTACTAGGTTTTTCTGATTTAAAAAGTTGGCAGGTATGGAATAATAAGACATAAGGAACCTTTCTGAGCCAAAAAAGGTTGTTTTCAACACACTGTTGAAAATAATAATCACAGTGTTTCTATGTGAAATGTATTGAATATTCCAATTAATATATTTGTGTGCAGAGAAGTTCCATGAATCCAGGGGTTGTTTATTCTGTCCTTGTTGAAATGGTCATGCAGCTGTGTGGTGACTCTGAAATAAGAATGTAACAATCAGATCACATGAAAACAGCCAAGACAATATAAGTCATATAGGAAAATGCATTTTTGACGATATGATTAGCCTGAGCGGCTAGGGGACACCAAAAAATGGATTAGAAAAGACAGATTGAAAATAATAATGCAACTTTTTTTTTTTCAGCAGACCAGATGTTGGACTTTGGTGGACCGTAACCGGCCCGCGGGCCGTAGTTTGGGGACCCCTTATCTAGTCGAAAGAAAAACGCTAAATAATTGTAATCCATTATCATTAGTATTTGATTAGCTACTGACGTACCACGACGTGACTCACATTTCGACATGTTACCATTGTAGCGCACTACAATGCCATGTCGCCTTACATTTCGTGTGATTCTACAATCATTTAGAAATAAATAATGTCTAATTACCTTTTCCTCCTCTTGCTTCGATGTCCATGAACTGAAACGTTGCACTTGATGATGCTGCAGCGTAAACTCGCAAGGTAACATTTGCTCCAGGCTGCTTGGCTGTCGGGAGGAGAAAGGCTGCACCTGTGTGGCCGCTCAGGTGCCGCGTCCTGCAGGGGCGACACACGGCGCCAGCCCGACCCTTGTTGCATTGAAAGTGTTCTTATATTCTCCGCTGAAGCCCTCAAATTATGAAGTGGAGCTCCCGCCTCGGTTAAGCTACTTGTCGGCAGACATTTTGTCAACAACTTGGCTTTAAAAAAAAAAAAAAAAAAACTTGTCTGAAAAGGGGCGGGGATTATTGGTGACCGGAACCGGAATGCAACATCGCTCACACACACTACTAAGATGCTCTTACACACACTGGTGAAATGCTTGCATACACACAGGTAAGATGCGCTCATACACATAACTGAAATCTTTGCACACATACTACTGAAATTGTTGTCTCTCACACGCACGTGTAAAAAGCACACACACACACAGGTGAAATCCGTTTATACATACTAGTGAAAAATAATTCCAGGTGTGTGTGCGTGTGTGTGTGTGTGCGTGAGACAAAAACATTTCAGTAGTGTTTATAAGAGTGTTTCAGTAGTGTATGTAAGAATGTTTCAGTAGTGTTTGTAAGAGTGTTTCAGTAGTGTTTATAAGAGTGTTTCAGTAGTGTATGTAAGAATGTTTCAGTAGTGTTTATAAGAGTGTTTCAGTAGTGTTTATAAGAGTGTTTCAGTAGTGTATGTAAGAGTGTTTCAGTAGTGTTTATAAGAGTGTTTCAGTAGTGTTTATAAGAGTGTTTCAGTAGTGTTTATAAGAGTGTTTCAGTAGTGTTTATAAGAGTGTTTCAGTAGTTTATGTAAGAGTGTTTCAGTAGTGTTTATAAGAGTGTTTCAGTAGTGTTTATAAGAGTGTTTCAGTAGTGTTTATAAGAGTGTTTCAGTAGTGTATGTAAGAGTGTTTCAGTAGTGTATGTAAGAGCATTTCAGTAGTGTTTATAAGAGTGTTTCAGTAGTGTTTATAAGAGTGTTTCAGTAGTGTGTATAAAAGAAAAATATTTCAGTTGTTTATGTGAGAGCATTTCAGTAGTGTATGTAAGAGCATTTCAGTAGTGTTTATAAGAGTGTTTCAGTAGTGTGTATAAAAGAAAAAGATTTCAGTTGTTTGTGTGAGAGCATTTCAGTAGTGTATGTAAGAGGTAATTCTGAATAATGTCCCTAACGGCCCCTCATACAAAAGACTTATTTTATTGAAGTAATAAAGAAGTCTACACCTGCTCAGCACAATGTCCTTCCTTGATGGTCCTGCAAACCCGGACGAAGTCGTTCACAAATATATACAATATATAACAATTACCATGTACAATATTACAGTATATGTAACAGCTGCAGCATAACATAGAGAGTAGATCCAGCAGAAAATAAGAGAGGTAGCTAACATAGAAGCGGTCAGGTATCATCTATTGCTGTATGGCGAGTAATTATACAGCTGGATGGAGTGCGGAATGAAGGAGTTCTTGAATGGAACACAGTGGGAATGAAACCGAAGGAGCCTGTTGGAGTATGAGCTCCGCTGTCCCTCAATTGTCAGGTGGAGTGGGTGGGCAGGATTGTCCATGATGGCCAGCAGTTTGTCCAGTGTCCTCCTGTCCCTCACTGACACAAACGCCTCCAACTGCATGCCAATAGTTTGGCCGGCTTTCCGGATCAGTTTGTCAATCCGGTTTAAGTCCCTTTTGCTGGTGCTGCTCCCCCAACAAACCACTGCAAAGTACAGGGCACTGGCCACAACAGACTGAAAACAGATCTCCAACAGCTTGCTGCACACATTAAAGGACCTAAGCTTCCTCAGGACAAAAAGAGTCTGCTCATGCCCTTCTTGTATGCAGCTCTGCTGTTGTCCTTAAAAAACAAGCTTTTCCACGGCAGCATGCCAGTAGTTTTATTGTGTAGGACATGTGAAACATTGCTGTAGTACTACAGCATATGCCAGGATCACGGTTTGGTTCATGTAATCATTTTGCAACGCAGTCTTCTGGAAATGATGGAAAGTGCCACTTTACACAGCAACTGACGCTGTGGTCAAAGTCGGAATTGCCACAAAACACATTTTAAGATAATCAACACTCTACTGCCGTCTGGCGGCTGCAGTGGGTCGTGCAACCCTCCAATTTGTCACGTTTTATGTGTCGGGTAAACCACGACAAATGGGGCCATATGAATCCCCTTTCTACTGTAAGCAGTAAGATTATCTTTATTTGTAAAGTAAGGTTTATTTTTAGTTGAAATACAGTAATAGTAATTACAATGGCGGCACACAGAGTAGGAAGGGGCTTTGATTACATTTGCACTAAAATTTCATATGAAGGTCCTGTCATTTGATAAAATTGAAATTCACGTAAAACGGGGGCCCGCATGGATCGCGGGGCTTTACATACGGCACATGATCTGCATATAGACTTAGACTTCCTTTTATTGTTATTCAAATTTTAACTTTACAGTACAGATAAGAACTACATTTTGTTGCAATAGCTCGTTGTAGTGCAGGATAAAAGAGATTACTGTACAGATAAATATATTGCACTTTTTCATATGCATCCACGTTTATGGATGTATGTTATATTGTCTTTATATTCCAGCGAGTTAATCCGTTTTGGGGGGGAATTGAAGGGATTAGCATATTTTTCGGACTATAAGTCGCAGTTTTTTTCATAGTTTGGCCGGGGGTGCGACTTATACTCAGGAGCGACTTATGTGTGAAATTATTAACACATCACCGTAAAAAATATCAAATATTATTTAGCTCATTCACGTAAGAGACTAGACGTATAAGATTTCATGGGATTTAGCGATTAGGAGTGACAGATTGTTTGGTAAACGTATAGCATGTTCTATATGTTAGTTATTTGAATGACTCTTACCATAATATGTTACGTTAACATACCAGTTGGTTATTTATGCCTCATATAACGTACACTTATCCAGCCTGTTGTTCACTATTCTTTATTTATTTTAAATTGCCTTTCAAATGTCTATTCTTAGTGTTGGGTTTTATCAAATAAATGTCCCCAAAAAATGCGACTTACATATGTTTTTTTCCTTCTTTATTATGCATTTTCGGCAGGTGCGACTTATACTCCGGTGCGGCTTATACTCCGAAAAATACGGTATCATGATGCGTTGAAGAGTCTTATGGCCTGAGGGAAGAAGCTGTTACAGAACCTGTAGGTTCTGCTACGGAGGCTGTGGAACCTATTTCTAGAGTCCAGCAGGGAAAACAGTCCTTGTTGGGGGTGGGAGGAATCTCTGCAGATTTTCTGAGCCCTGGTCAGGCAGCGGCTTTTTGCGATATAGGGAGAGAATGAGCATTGAATGAAGGCATGTAGCATGCAGCACGTGTTGCTAGTCTGTACGGTGTAAAGCTTGTCCGTTTTGAGCGAGACACCTTCTTCCTTTGTCACTGATTCACGCCGACAGGGGCCACATAATCGCTTGCCGCCGGTGGTGTAATCCATCGCGAGCACACCAGCTGCTGTCCGAGAAATCGAGTGCTCCTTGTGATTTAAAAAGCTTTTTAGGCACCTCTTTGTCAGGATTAATGAGTGCGGCTGTGGGCAACGTGCAGCCACTGACTGAAGCGCGAGAACATCTACGCATCAGCGTGTTGCTGGGAATGGTGATCCGGGGGCACGATTGTGATGCAATAAAAGCTATTGTTGCTTTAATACAAGCAAGTGTCAAATAAAATGAGGTCCAATTGTTGCTGCGTCATGTGACCACACGCAATCACCTGTGACAAGTGTGCACACTGAGAGCCACGCTTGAGAGTCAATGTCTCAGTCAATTATTCATTGGTGTAACGTGATGACAGTTGACTCTCAGAGGCCCTGACGCCCCCAGTCTGAACCCCCCCCCCCCCCCCCGTGTCATCTCGCTTTCCATGGTGGGGACGAAGACGTGTGATCGATGAATTCTGTCAAGCACTTTCACCGTCAGCACACGGTGTCCAGTCCAAGCCTCGCTGCCATCGCTCACAATTAGGAACAGCAGCATCATTAAGTCAGAGAACATCTCCGTTATCTCCGAATAGACCAAGCAAAACGTTTACAAGCGAAAATGGTTGCTTCTTTGACAACTGACAGTTTCAAAAATCATGTTTCTACCAACATACTTTAATATTGCTCATTAAAAACGTCATCTTTCTACCAAAATTAATTTTACATTTCTAATGTTTCTACCAACATTACTTTAATTTCTAATTGGAATGTATTGTACATACAAATTCACATATGCTCACATACATACATATACAGGTACCTACGCTCCCACATACATACACATATACAGTACATATTTACATACTTAAAGTTCGTACACTCACACGCACATTCAATATGTACATATACACTCACTGTACAAACACATATACACATTCTGTACATATACAAGTACATATGCATACGTACACTCATGCACATAATCACGTTTCATAACAACATATATTAACATTGTTGCCCTAGGGTAAACTGGGTATAACACATGGCACACGGACAAAGCTTAACCTATTGTTACTATAACAATCTACAAGGTTAATGTAGGTTGCTTCTCTTTCTTCCCCTCTATTTTTCTGCATTCTTTCGTATCTCAAGTTATCATTACGTATATGTATTGTTGCATTTGAACAACTGTATTGTTGATAATAAAGGTAAAGTATTGGTATTGTTCATTATCTATAGCGCTATTTCTATTGGTATTTGTATTGCTCCATTTGTAGTGTCATAATGCTCATTGTCATTTCTGTATTATTTTTTATTTTCGCTAACTGCTTATTTGCTATTACTTTTACCATCATATTTGTACATGTCGTATTTGCTGATGTTGCTCTATTGTTGTTGTTGTTGTTGTTGTTGTTGTTTGCTGTTGTTGTTTTTGTCTCTCTGTCTAATCCCCCTCTTGTCCCCACAATTTCCCCCTTCTGTTTTCTTTTTTCTCTCTTTCTATCCCCTCCTGCTCCGGCCCGGCTGCACTAAATAATAATAAAAATACATTTAATAAAGTCAAATACAAATAAGGCAACAAGAGAAGTATCCTACACTTCTCTTTTGTAAAGTAAATCTGAACAGCCGACATGGGCATCTACATCAACTATATGATTTGCCTGAAAAGCTGGACAGGATAAAAAATATATATATATATATATATATATATATATATATATATATATATAATTGGAAAATGAATCTTTCTACCAACATTAATTTTACATTTCTCATGTTACTACCAACATTACTGCAATATTTCTCATGTTTCTACCAACCTTACTTTAATAGCTCTAATTAAAATAAAAACTTTCTACCAACATTACTATAACATTTCTCATGTTTCTACCAAATATTTCTCATTAAAAAATAAAATCTTTCAACTGACATTACTTTGATATTTCCCATTAAACATGTCATCTTTCTACCAACGTTAATTATACATTTCTCATGTTTCTACCAACATTACGTGAATATTTCTAATCAAAAAAGTAATCTTTTTACCAACATTAATTCTACATTTCTCATGTTTCTACCAACATTACTTTAATAGTTCAAATTTAAATAAACATTTTTTTTTCTACCAACATTTTAAATTTTCCATGTTTCTACCAACATTACATTATTTTTTTATTAAAAAAGTAATCTTTCTATCAACATTAATTTTACATTTCTCATGTTTCTACCAACATTACTTTAACATTTCTCATGTTTCGATCAACATCATTTTTTAATATTTCTCATGTTTCTACCAACATTACTTTGATATTTCTCATTAAAAATGTCATCTTTCTCCCAACGTAAATTTTACATTTCTTATGTTTCTACCAACATTACTTTGAGTTGACGAATAACTGACAAGCATTTTAGTAAAGATTTCTGAATAATATCATGTATTTATTTGTATTGCTAGGAAATCGGTTTTCTTGTTCAAAAAATTTGGATGTTTCCATTTAAATTTTTGGGAATTCTGTTTTTTTACTACTGAGAGTTATTTTAGCAACATAGAGTATGTAAATTTTGTGTGTTTGGGTGGATTGATGGATGGCGTGTTGAAATGGAGGAATTTATGCGACTTTGAGTTTATTAGTAGATTATGTTTTTATTGGCCAATTCCGTTATTCATATCTTTTTGGAGCGACAATGGGAAAGTCAAAGGCACTCAGCACAGATCTGAAAAAACAAATCATTGACTTGAACAAGTCAGGAAAGTCACTTGGAGGCATTTCAAAGCAGCTTAACGTCCCAAGAGCAACTGTGCAGACAATTGTAAGTATAAAGTGCATGGCACAGTTTTGTCACTGCCACGATCAAGAAGAAAATGCAAGCTATCACCTGCTGCTGAGAGAAAATTGGTTAGGATGATCAAGAGTCAACCGAGAACCACCAAAAACCAGGTCTGCAATGAATTGGAAGCTGCTGGAACACAGGTGTCAGTGTCCACAGTCAAGCGTGTTTTGCATGGCCATGGACTGAGAAGCTACCATGAAAGAAGGAAGCCCTTGCTCCAGAAGAGACACCTTAAGGCTCGTCTAAAATTTGCTGCTGATCACATTGACAGAGATAAGACCTTCTGGAAAAAAGTTCTGTGGTCAGATGAAACATAAACTGAGCTGTTTGGCCACAATACCCAGCAATATGTTTGGAAGAGAAAAGGTGAGGCCTTTAATCCCAGGAACACCATCCCGACTGTCAAGCATGGTGGTGGTAGTATTATGCGCTGGGCCTGTTTTGCTGCCTATGGACCTGATGCTTTACAGAGAGTAAACGGGACAATGAAAAAGGAGGTTTACCTCCAAATTCTTCAGGACAACCTAAAATCATCAGCCTGGAGGTTGGGTCTTGGGCGCAGTTGGGTGTTCCAACAGGACAATGACTCCAAACACACTTTAAAAGTGGTAAAGGAATGGCTAAATCAGGCTAGAATTAAGGTTTTAGAATGGCCTTCCCAAAGTCCTGACTTAAACGTGTGGACAATGCTGAAGAAACAAGTCCATGTCAGAAAACCAACAAATTTAGCTGAACTGCACCAATTTTGTCAAGAGGAGTGGTCAAAAATTCAACCAGAAGCTTGTGGATGGCTACCAAAAGCGCCTTTTGCAGTGAAACTTGCCAAGGTACATGTAACCAAATATTAATATTGCTGTATGTATACTTTTGACCCAGCAAAGTTGGTGACATTTTCAGTAGACCCATAATAAATTCATAAAAGAACCAAACTTCATGAATGTTTTTTGTGACCAACAAGTATGTGCTCCAATCACTCTATAACAAAAAATATAAGAGTTGTAGAAATTATTGGAAACTCAAGACAGCCGTGACATTATGTTCTTTACCAGTGTATGTAAACTTTTGACCACGACTATACTTCCTGTTAGTGTCTACAACGCTAAGCCTTCTGGGTAATGTAGTATATAAAACTTATTTTTATATTTGCTTCACATTTATTTATCCAGGGTAAGACAATTAATAATTGTCACTTGCAATGCTGACCAAGCAGAGAGGCAGCATTTACATGTTAGAGATGTTGATGTGTGATGATAATCTCTCATCATCTCTCATTTGCCAACACAAATTAGCGCTATGGATCACTCTCAACAATTAATAAATACTCTTAACGTGCGGGGTCAAATGTGCTGGAACATAAATACATGTTTAAGATAGACCAACACTTCAAGTATAAAACAAACACGGACAATGTCTGCAATTTGTGTACGACAGAGCACACAATAAGGGAGCCTTTGCTGGTGTTTATTTCTGTACTTATAATTCATTATAATTCTTGTAAAAAGAGCTCAGCAGCGCATGCACTTTTTGCGTCGGATGAAAAGAGCACAACTCCCTCCCCCCATTCTCACCACATTCTACAGAGGTACTATAGAGAGCCTGCTGACCAACTGCAATGCCTCAGACTGGAAGTCTCTCCAGAGAGTGGTGAGGACGGCGGAAAAGATCATCAGGACTCCTCTTCTTCCTATCCAGGAGATCACAAAAAGCCGCTGCCTGACCAGGGCTCAGAAAATCTGCAAAGACTCCTCCCACCCCCACCAAGGACTGTTTTCACTGCTGGACTCTACAAAGAGGTTCTGCAGCCTCCGTAGCAGAACCTCCAGGTTCTGTAACAACTTCTTCCCTCAGGCCATCAGACTCTTGCATGCATCATAATTAAACTATCCCCTCAACTCCCCCCACAATGGATTAACTCGCTGGAATAAAAAAAACAATATAACATACATCCATAAACGTGGACGCATGTGAAAAAGTGCAATATATGTATCTGTACAGTAATCTATTTATTTATTTATATATATTTATTTATTTTATATATATATTTATATTTTATATATATTTATTTATTTATAAATGCACTTTGTTTATTTTATCCTGCACTACCATGAGCTTGTTATCTGTGCTGTAAAGTTCAAATTTGAATGACAATAAAAAGGAAGTCTAAGTCTATTATTCCTATCATTAGTATTAATGAATTAGGGAGTACGAACATTGCAAACTTTTGCTGCGCGTTCAGGCTTTTTAAACTGCAACAACCACACAAAAAACCCCGCGACTAAACAAAGTTCCATGATCGCATGTTCTTGCTCCCATTTTGTTTGAAAATCCATGTGAGCTGAGACTCTTCGTCTTGCCTCAACCTCCATTGTTGGAGCTGCAAGCTTCGCAATAAGACACCTGGTTGAGAGCCGAGTGTGTCCATCAGGCAGCCTCTAAGTGCTATTGGAATAGAATTGAAATGTGTGTAATTGGATCAGACCAGCCTTCGCCCCTACTTTATTCCAGCGGGCACCTCTGTGAAATTACAAGTGAAGAGATTTGACAACACTACTTTTGCTCTTCAGACGCCGACGGCAACGTAACAACTCTCAGGTCTGCTTGCTCGTGGCGGGAAAATCCCAGCAGCGCTTTGACTGACAGTTTGCAACTCTTTTTGGCCAATGACTGACAAGCGGACAAAATGCGGCGCCATCTGCTTTCTGCAGCGACTCGGCTGATCTCAGGCCCGATCTCACGTGAAGCCTCACAAAGAGGAGAATAGGATTCGGTGGTGTGACTCCACCCTCAACGGCTGCTTTGTGCACATGACAGGCAACAATGTGGCTTCAAACAGCTGTCAGGAAGAGTCTCTGCTGGGATCGCTCAGGTGGGAGCCTGTTGCTCTCATCTTTCACTAGAGACACACACACACACGCACACACACTAATAATAGTCTGCAAATGATGTGTTGTTGAGTGTCGGTGCTGTCTAGAGCTCGGCAGAGTAACCGTGTAATACTCTTCCATATCAGTAGGTGGCAGCCGGTAGCTAATTGCTTTGTAGATATCGGAAACAGTGGGAGGCAGTGTGCAGGTAAAAAGGTGTCTAATGCTTAAACCAAAAATAAACAAAAGGTCAGTGCCCCTAAGAAAAGGCATTGAAGCGTAGGGAAGGCTATGCAGAACGAAACTAAAACTGAACTGTCTACAAAGTAAACAAAAACAGAATGCTGGACGACAGCAAAGACTTACTGTGGAGCAAAGACGGCGTCCACAATGTACATCCGAACATGACATGACAATCAACAATGTCCCCACAAAGAAGGATAAAAACCACTGAAATATTATTGATTGCTAAAACAAAGTTGATGCGGGAAATATCGCTCAAAAGGAAGATATGAAACTTCTACAGGAAAATACCAAAAAAAGACAAAAAGCCACCAAAATAGGAGCGCAAGACAAGAACTAAAACACTTCACACAGAAAAACAGCAAAAAAATCCAAATGAGTCACGGCGTGATGTGAAAGGTCGTGACAGTACACCTACTTTGAGACAAGAGCTATAGTGATGCATGGTTGGTTATGGTTTGAATTGATATCCAACAATTGCGACGACAACTTTTTACTGTCAACGGAGTTTCGTTTTTTAATGATTTCTGCTGGTGGTGTGCCTCTGCATTTTTTCAACACAAAAAATGTGCCTTGGCTCAAAAAAGGTTGAAAAACACTGCCCTACTAAATACATCACACATCTTTTTAATGCTCAAATTCAAGCAGCTGACCAGTGCTTAGGTCAATTTTAAAACCAAGAGGTCAAAATAAGCGATAAAGAAGCAGGACTTGGTTTTATACAAGCAAAGTGATAACAGATGGGACTTTTCCACGCATTTCTAACTAGTTTAAGATACAGTGTTAACAGCACACAGGGTTGGTCTTTCCTTCTGTTTTAGTCAAGTCATTTACAAAAGGTAAACATGGTAGGCATGTAGTTGCATATTACCGGTACTAATATGGGGAAAGAACTACAAAAGTACACTTCATTCAATAACGGTGTTACAAAAAAGATCAGTTAGAATAATACATAATGTTGGATATAGAGAACATACAAACCCTTTATCCATTGAATCAAAAATACTGAAATTCCACAACATTGTGAATTTGCAAACAGTTATAATTATACACAAAGCACACTACAATCTGCTACCCAATAATATACAACAATTCTTCTCAACAAAGGAGAACTATAATCTTAAAGAAAAATGTAATTTAAAACATTTGTACGCACGTACAACACTTAAAACCTTCAGTATATCAGTATGTGGAATTAAATTATGGAATGGATTAAGCAAAGAAATCAAACAATGTACTAATATGATCTAATTCAAGAAACTCTTCAAACTTAGTGTTTACAAAGTACAAAGAAGAAGAACCATGATAAACATTCTGAATTTATTTCATCCATCCATTCGTTTTCTGGATAATCTTACTCATCTCACCTTATGAAATATAACTTACTTCACTAATTATTATTTATTTATTTTTATTGTTATTACTAATGAAGTATATTGTGGATAAATTGAGAAATAGGAAGTGAACAAAAGTTTTAGTAACTGCTATGTGAAGGAAAAGGGGTAGGATTAAATAAACTCTGCTTCTTCTTACTCCTTTTCGAACATGTTGAATAGAGAAAATGGAAATTGTGATGTATCATGTTGTATGCTTGCATGTTCCAAATAAACACAATCTCAACTCATCCAAAGTATCCAAGGCAGACGCATATTAGAAAGTAGCCAGTAACAAATGTGTCCGCACATCGTTCAACTTACCGTGTCACAAGTTTAACTTCATGAATTAATGTGACCACTAGGTGTCACCAAAAACACTTACCACTCTACTTCAACTTAAAGGGGAACTTCACTTTAGGTTTTGGAGCAACATATGTTGCCATCCAAGCAACATTACCATGGACGCCCCTGCTTATTTCAGCAAGACAATGCCAAGCCACGTGTTACATCAACGTGGCTTCACAGTAAAAGAGTGCGGGTACTAGACTGGCCTGCCTGTAGTCCAGACCTGTCTCCCATTGAAAATGTGTGGCGCATTATGAAGCCTAAAATACCACAACGGAGACCCCCGGACTGTTGAACAACTTAAGCTGTACATCAAGTAAGAATGGGAAAGAATTCAACCTGAGAAGCTTAAAAAATGTGTCTCCTCAGTTCCCAAACGTTTACTGAGTGGTGTTAAAAGGAAAGGCCATGTAACACAGTGGTGAACATGCCCTTTCCCAACTACTTTGTCACGTGTTGCAGCCATGAAATTCTAAGTTAATTATTATTTGCAAAAAAAAAAAAAAGTTTATGAGTTTGAACATCAAATATCTTGTCTTTGCAGTGCATTCAATTGAATATGGGTTGAAAAGTATTTGCAAATCATTGTATTCCGTTTATATTTACATCTAACACAATTTCCCAACTCCTATGGAAACGGGGTTTGTAAAAGGATAATGTAGAAACAGGCACATTCCTAATAACATTTTATATTTACGTATATTGGTCATTTCAAACATACGGTGGCGCATTAATTTCACAAACGCATCACAACGTTCGCTTTTTCCTTCGACAACATCACTGATTACTACCTCACTGCAGAGTTCATGAGAGCCAACAAACATAATAAAACCTCACTTGCTGTACAATGTCTGCTGTCATTAGCATGCCGACTGATAGAATCTTGTTTTATTCCCGTTTAGATGAAGAATAACTTGCAAAGATAAGAGGGGTTGAATTAAGTGTCTGTGTCATTCTCGCCATTTCCGGGTCTAAATTGGCTATCAAAGTGTCCCAACTTGTTGGATTGTGTCCTCATCCTTCTACTATTAAGGTGAGAGGCATTATTTATTGTCTAGAATAAACTTCCATGATCTTAGACGCGAGAAAGCAGCTCACCAGTTGATGATGTCAACATAGCCACACGCCGCTATAGTTTGTCTGTGTTAGCACTTATAATAACAATATCAATAATACTTGCTTAATATTCAATTTGCGAAATGTAAATGGAGTATTGTTGGCGGGTTTTTTGGATGGTAATTAATTTGGTTTTATGAGCGGAATAGATGAACTCTCATTGGCTCCATTGTAAGTGGACTTTTATTTACGAATTAAAATGCATTAAAAAAAATAATACATCGGTCGTCTTGTCTTTCATAATGATTGTGAACGATAGGCAACATTCTAAAAAAAAAAAAGTGCAGTTCCCTTTTAAAGACAGCATGAGTCCAATCATAAAAAGGTTAGTGTTTTTCATACCGACCATTGTTCTCTGACACATTTTACTTGATCAAACCTTTATAACATTCCACACTACAAAATAATACAAGTATGTAAGATTCCTGTTGATATTACACTAAATCATTATCGGTATAGACCAGGGGTCTCAAACACGCGGCCTGCGGGCCAATTGCGGCCCGCAAGACGTTATTTTGCGGCCCGCACCTTATTATGAAAGTTTAATGTTAGTGCGGCGCGAGTTTTATATGAATGGCGCTTGACAGCGTCAGAGTTGCCAACCCTCCCGATTTTTCCGGGAGACTCCCGAATTTCAGGGCAACCATTCTCTCGAATGTTTTCACCCAAACAACAATATTAAGGGCGTGCCGTGATGTCACTGCCTTTAGCGCCCTCTACAACCTGTACAAACAGCGTGCCAGCCCAGTCACATGTTGTACTTGGCTTCTGTACACACACGTAAGTGACTGCAAGACATACTTGGTCAACAGCTACACAGGTCCCACTGAGGGTGGCCGTATAAACAGGTTTAACACTGTTACAAATATGCGCCACAATGTGAACCCACACCAAACAAAAATGACAAACACATTTCGGGAGAACATCGATCCGCACCGTAACACAACATAAACACAACAGAACAAATACCCAGAATCCCATGCAGCCCTAACTCTTCCGGGCTGCAATATACACCCCCGCTACCACCAAACCCCGCCCCCCCAGCCCTGCGCCCCCACACATCAAACCCACCCCCCTGTGCGTCAGTTGAGGTGGGCGGAGTGGGGTTTGGTGGTAGTGGGGGTGTATATTGCAGCCATGGAAGAGTTAGAGCTGCAAGGTGTTCTGGGTATTTGTTCTGTTGTGTTTATGTTCTCGGATGTCCTCCCGAAATGTGTTTGTCATTCTTGTTTGGTGTGGGTTCACAGTGTGGCGCATATTTGTAACAGTGTTAAAGTTGTTTATACGGCCACCTGTATGGCTGTTGATCAAGTATGCCTTGCAGTCACTTACATGTGTCTGCAGAAGCCTCATTCAACATGTGACTGGGCTGGCACGCTGTTTGTATGGTGAAAAAGCAGACGCAACGGGAGGTTGTAGAGGACGTTAAAGGCAATGCTATCACGGCCCGCCCTTATATTATTGTCCGGGTGAAAATCGGGACAAATTCGGGGTAATGGTTGCCCCGGGAGATTGTCGGGAGGGGCACTGAAATTCGGGAGTCTCCCGGAAAAATCGGGAGGGTTGGCAAGTATGTTCCTAAGGCGGGATAGCCATTCAAAGAAGGTGAATTCATTAAAAAGTGCAAGTTAGATTTTTTTAAAGAAATCTTTTCTTGCGGCCCAGCCTCACCCAGTTTCTGCATCCAGTGGCCCTCAGGTAAATTGAGTTTGAGACCGCTGGTATAGACCAATAGTCAAGGCTCCAATATTGGTAACATACGGGAAGTGAAAAAATTTTATCGAGACAACCTTAGTTTATATGACCAAAAAAATATTCAGGTAGTCATCTTATAACCGTTGGTATTGCAATTGAGGTGTTTTTAACTATGCCTGTTTTAAGTGATGTCCTACAGTATTGATTCCCAATAACTTTATTGCTAGGATGTTAAAATCTATGTATTTATTATCTGCTGACCTCCAGTTGACACTACTTTCATGTGTACTTCCCTCCTCTGCAGCTCTAATCACCTGAGCATGTGACAAATGTGTCAGAATTAAGCATGCAAATGCTTTTGTAGCAAGATCGCAACAGAGGAGTTCCTTGCTTTTCTGTCTGCGACACTGCAAAGTATTATACATTCTACATTAGCTGAATCCTGACACTCAGGTATGAGTATCAAAGTATGTTTTTTATCAATAAAACATGACCTGTACAGTGTTTTAAAGTTTAAAGTTAAAGTACCACTGATAGTCACACAAACACTAGGTGTGGTGAAATTATCCTCTGCATTTGACCCATCACCCGTGATCACCTCCTGGGAGTTGAGGGGAGGTGAGGGGAGCAGTGAGCAGCAACGGTGGCCGAGCTCGGGAATCATTTTTGGTGATTTAACCCCCAATACTAACCCTTGATGCCGAGTGTCAAGCAGGGAGGTAATGGGTCCCATTTTTTTATAGTCTCTGGTATGACTCGGCCGGGGTTTGAACTCACAACCTACCGATCTCAGGGCGGACAAACCACAAGGCCACTGAGCAGGTTTCTGCACATATTTCCAAATTAAACACTTTTAAGATCTTTTTAATGTTTCTAAATGGACAAATTAAGACAATCTCTCAGCAAAAAAGACAAACAATGACAATTTAAAACTGTTTTATGTAACTTACTATGAAGTGCACACATTTAGGGAACAGGGTGCATTGATTAATTGTTAGGCATGCAAACTGCTTTTATAAACCAAGAACACTGGTACTCCTCAGGGCTGTGTACTCTCCCTCTGGCTCTTCTCCCTGTATACAAACTGCTGCACCTCCAGTAACCAGTCCGTAAAAACTGCTCAAGTTTGCGGATGACACTACCCTCATCGGGCTAATCTCGGATGGCGATGAGTCCGCCTACAGGAGAGAGGTAGACCGGCTGGCGTCCTGGTGCAGCCTCAACAACCCAGAGCTGAACGCCCAGAAAACAGTGGAGATGATCATGGACTTCAGGAAAGTCACATCCCCACCACCCCCCCTCACCCTGATTAACTCTCCCACCCCCGTCTCCATTGTGGACTCCTTCCGTTTCATGGGCACCACCATCACCCAAGACCTCAAGTGAGGGTCGACCATCAGCTCCCTCATCAAGAAGGCCCAGCAGAGGATGTACTTCCTGCGGCAGCTGAGGAAACTTAAGGTGCCGACCGAGATGCTGGTGCAGTTTTACTCAGCCATCATCGAGTCCATCCTGACCTCCTCCATCACCGTGTGGTTCCCCGGCACCACAGTCCAGGATAAGCATCGCCTGCAGCGCATCGTACGTGCTGCTGAGAAGGTGATTGGCTGCAAGCTCCCATCCCTCCAGGACTTGTTCTCCTCCAGGACCAGGAGGCGTGTGGGTCGGATCACAGCTGACTCTTCTCACCCTGGACACACACTATTCTCCCCTCTCCCCTCAGGCAGGAGACTACGGTCCATCCAGACCCACACCTCCCGCCACCTGAACAGTTTTTTCCCCTCGGCCATCAGGCACATGAACAATAACTCCTAACAGTAGCTCCCTAGAATTCCTTCTAAGTCTATAACAAGATCTGATAGCTTAGTTACAGCTCTTGTTATTACCAAATATGTGTTATATGTGTTTTATGTTGCACCATTGCACCAAGAAAAATTCCTAGTTTGTGAACCCATTCTCAAACAATGGCAATAAAACGATTCTGATTCTGATTCTGATTGTGGTTTGAGATGGGAACTGGTTCTCAGCGTATCAATTCCTTGGAATCAATTGCCATTTTGTCTAGCGATTCTCTTAAAGGGGAACATTATCACAATTTCAGAAGGGTTAAAACCATTAAAAATCAGTTCCCAGTGGCTTATTTTATTTTTCAAAGTTTTTTTCAAAATTTTACCCATCACGCAATATCCCTAAAAAAAGCTTCAAAGTGCCTGATTTTAACCATCGTTATATACACCCGTCCATTTTCCTGTGACATCACACAGTGATGCCAATACAAACAAACATGGCGCATAGAACAGCAAGCTATAGCGACATTAGCTCGGATTCAGACTCGGATTTCAGCGGCTTAAGCGATTCAACAGATTACGCATGTATTGAAACGGATGGTTGTAGTGTGGAGGCAGGTAGCGAAAACGAAATTGAAGAAGAAACTGAAGCTATTGAGCCATATCGGTTTGAACCGTATGCAAGCGAAACCGGCGAAACCAACGAAAACGACACGACAGCCAGCGACGACGAATTCGGCGATCGCCTTCTAACCAACGATTAGTATGTGTTTGTTTGGCATTAAAGGAAACTAACAACTATGAACTAGGTTTACAGCATATGAAATACATTTGGCAACAACATGCACTTTGAGAGTGCAGACAGACCAATTTTCATCAATTAATATATTCTGTAGACATACCCTCATCCGCTCTCTTTTCCTGAAAGCTGATCTATCCAGTTTTGGAGTTGATGTCAGCCGGCAAGGGAAGCTAGGGTCGATATTCTTCTCTTGATCATCTTCGGTGGCATAAGGGACGGTCTGAGTCAAGACATCCAGGGGGTTTAGCTCGCTCGTCTGCGGGAACAAACTGCCGCCATTGCTTGCCGTGCTACCGAGGTCCTTTGTCCCTGAATTGCTCACACACTCCGGCAGATTCAATGGGGGTCTGGCGGCAGATTTCTTTGACTTTATCGTTGGAAATGCATCTGCTTTGAGTGTCGCAGGATATCCACACATTCTTGCCATCTCTGTCGTAGCATAGCTTTCGTCGGTAAAGTGTGCGGAACAAACGTCCAATCGCATCTTTGGGCCACTGGTGCAACTTGAATCCGTCCCTGTTCGTGTTGTTACACCCTCCGACAACACACCGACGAGGCATGATGTCTCCAAGGTAGGGAAAACAGTCGAAAAAACGGAAAATAACAGAGCTGATTTGACTCGGCGTTTGAGAAAATGGCGGATTGTTTCCTGATGTGACGTCACAACGTGACGACATCCCTCCGAGAGCGAATAATAGAAAGGCGTTTAATTCGCCAAAATTCACCCATTTAGAGTTCGGAAATCGGTTAAAAAAATATATGGTCTTTTTTCTGCAACATCAAGGTATATATTGACGCTTACATAGATCTGGTGATAATGTTCCCCTTTAACGGTTCTTCCGGGTGGGGATGACGTCATTACGCAACGTGCAGAGTGACGGCAGCAACATGGCAAGTTCCCGGGCGGCAAAAGCGCACTGAAGTTTGCCCACATTTTGACGTGAATAGAACAAGTATTAATACCGCCGATAATGTCAGCGTTATTACCTGTTAAACTGAAATGAATGCCTTCTTATTTAGACAAGCCTGAGAAGACATATTTTGGCTGATTTCAAGGCAGGCATAGTAACAGCTCCAGTTCACGTCTGCTGCTCACTTTCACCACGGCAGGGAAAAGTAGCACTTGGCCAAGACAGACAAATGTCACCGAGAAGTGACTAAGTTTGTGGTCAAAAGCTTACCACAATTTGCCACATAGATGCTCCTTTGGTAGGTGAATGTTCAATTGTAGTCAGAGAAAAGTTACATGTTTTCCTCCGTTCACATTTTCTCTCAGTCATTAAATTATACAGGTAAAACTCAAAAAAGGCATATCGTTCAAAAGTCCATTCATGTCAGCAATTCAACTTCAAATGTGAAACTGTGATTTTAACTCATTACATGCAAAGTGACATACTATATTAAAGCCTCCGTTCAATACAACTTTGAATGATCATGGCTTAAAAAAAACCATGAGATTTACAATAAGGTTTTCATAAACTGGAAGCAATAAACATCAACATTATATCAAAAGAAGGTTTGAAATATCTCATGTTGCGTGTCATGAGCCCCATGTCATTATATAACTTTTACCTTGTGTATCTAAACAAACCTTAGCACTGTAAATTGCACAGTATATGTTCTAGCTAGATGACAAAGATTTTTACAAGTTTTAAAAATGTTACATTCTTGTTTAATTTCCACATGTACTTTTTTTAAAATTTACAGGAATGGTTTTTAATCTATTTTCAAAAGTTTTTTTTCCCTATGCTATGTGCCTCTGTTGGCTTTGTAAGGACATCTTAGCTCTAAACTAAACAAAATTGATGCTAATCCATCATATTGTTGTGTTTTTTTTCCCCAAATAAGAATCGATGAGAACAGTTAAAGAACCGAAGTGTTAAGCAGAATCGAAATTGGAATCGGAACTGGTTAGAGTGACCGCCCTGAGATCGGTAGGTTGTGAGTTCAAACCCCGGCCGAGTCATACCAAAGACTATAAATATGGGACCCATTACCTCCCTGCTTGGCACTCAGCATCAAGGGTTGGAATTGGGGGTTAAATCACCAAAAATGATTCCCGGGCGCGGCACCGCTGCTGCCCACTGCTCCCCTCACCTCCCAGGGGGTGAACAAGGGGATGGGTCGAATGCAGAGGACAAATTTCACCACACCTAGTGTGTGTGTGACTATCATTGGTACTTTAACTTTTAACTTCCACTTTTGATGGATGTGGATGTTGACATGGGTTTCTGTTTTTGTTTTGTACTTTGTGTATGCATGGAGCAATCATATGTGTGCAATATGTATTAATTATTGCTCATTATTTTGGTTTTTCATTTACTTTTGTAGCTGTATGTGGAAATGGCTATAGCTGGTTCTATCAGTTCTGTGCTCTTTCAATGTCTTTTTTATCCTTTGATTTCCTTGATGTGTCATTCTTGTTTATGTGTTTTTTTCCTTATGTTTTGTATCTGCACAGCAACCCACATAATTTCCCAATTGTGGGATAAATAAAGTCTATCCTATCCTATGTTTGTGTTTGGGGCCTGCAGTTGCCACCGGCACCTGAAATGACCTTCTTACATCCCAATGGTGTCCAGGGGAAAAAACTTCATCAAACATAATAAAAGGGAAACAAGTCACAGATTCATCAATGCATATAAAGTATTTAATAACCAAATAAAAAAAAACACTGGTTTCTAGCTAGCTCATTAATTTGTTTCATTGTGTTTTGTGGCCGTAATGTCTTACTTTTTATTCTAGTTTTATTCCTATTCTTATGTACTTTTTATTCTTAATATCGTTTATGAATTGTTAAAACGTTACTTTTAGATGAGGGAATATTATAAATAACTTGATGAGCAATTCCTGAAGGAATTGCGTGTGAATGCTCCAATGCTGAAGTTGAACTTCAAAATGACTAACCATTGAAAGGGAGCACACAATTCCTGAACAGGCTGAATAGTTTGAAGTTAGAACGGTTTGAATCGGATAAAAAAGGGGGAGTTGTGGAACTTTGAAAAATGTCCCATTCGTTTCAATGGGAATTTCACAGAAATGTGTGAATTCCGGGAAAAGCGGGAATTTTTTGGAAAATGGTAAAAAACTTGAATGGTCTAAATGAGTTGAAATGTTTGGTGTTGGAATTTTTCAAATCGGTCGAGACATGGTGAAGTAGTAACATTTTTAATTGAGAAATAGTATTATGGAATTCCTGCAATTTCGAGAAAACCCGGGAATTTTTACAGTTCAAAAAACAACTTTGTTTATTGTCCTGAATAAGAGGAATGATTTGACGGTGGAACGGTTGAAGTGGGTTGAAAAATGTGGAAGGAGTAGTCGACAGAAAAAAGGGTGAAAAAAGGGTTTGAAAAAACGGGAATTCCGGGAATTTTTTTTTACTTGTAAAAATGATAGTTTGAATGTCCAGGATGAGTGGAATGTGTTGAAGGTGGAATGGTTTGAATCGGTTGAAAAATGTGGAAATGGGGGAAGTATGAAGTGGAAGTTCCCGGAAAACCTGGAATTCCGGGAAATCTGGGAATTTTTGGAATTTGTCAAGGGAAAACCCGCGATTCCGGAATGGGCTGAACAGTTTTAAGTTGAAAGGGTTTGAATCGGGTGAAAAATGTGGAAGGTAGAGTGCGCCAGAATCTGGAGAAGAAAAAGAAGTAGAGGAATAATAATAAATAGATGATTTTTTTGTGGAGAAAACCATGTGTGTGAATGCTCAATGATCTCACTGCCAAAGCACAAAGTTATTACTTTATGGCACGTTTACAATAAAACTCCAAGCCAAATTCAATTGAACTAAATGTTTACATACAGTATTTTAGAATAATTGAAATATTCTGATCCAATCAAACTGCTGCCAGTGATTGTTTCCATGATAATAAAGAGTTATAACTGATTGACTATAGCGACCAGTCTTTTGAGAGGAACAGCGAAAGAACACCATTGTCCTGACAAGATGTGTATTCCAGTTTGTGTGAGTGACGAGTGTGTTTGGGGGCGCACTGAGTCGACACGGCCGCCGCGATAACCAGGAAACGGGAGTGAAGAAAGCAAAAAGGTGCCTACAACAGACAAAAAAAGCAAGCAAAAAAGTAATTACTGGTTCAAAAACAAGCTCCCCACTCACAAGATTTGCATGCGACTTTGGGAGGAAAAAATAAAACCAGCCCAAAGTCGCTAATAACAGTGGACGTGGCTGCACTGTTTGTTTCTCTTTCTCGCTCTAAAACCACCAGGAGCCTTCTAGTTCTTGGATAATTAGTGCCTGCAAAAGATCCAGCAGTAAATTCTCCAATACTATTGTTTTTGCATCAGGCACCTGACTGGGCAGCTAATATATCCACATACAGCTAATGCATGGGTGTTAAACTCTGGCTTGCGGGCCAAATTTGGCCTGCCGTGTAATTTCATTTGGCCGTTGAGGCGATATCAAATTAACATTGGCCCGCCGGTATTATACAGCGGCGGTGCCGCTGTAACACCACATTCACCGCTAATACTCATACTTGCCAACCCTTCCGATTTTCAGTGCCCCTCTTGAAAGTCCATTCTCCCGAATTTCTCCCGATTTCCACCCGGACAACATTATTGGGGGTGTGCCTTAAAGGCACTGCCTTTAGCGTCCTCTACAACCTGTCGTCACGTCTGCTTTTCCTCCATACAAACAGCGTGCCGGCCCCTGTCACATGATATGTGCGGTTTCACACACACTAGTGAATGTTCTGCATACTTAGTCATCAGCCATACAGGTCACACTGAGGGTGGCCGTATAAACAACTTTAACACTGTTACAAATATACGCCACACTGTGAAACCACACCAAACAAGAATGACAAACACATTTCGGGAGAACATCCGCACCGTAACACAACAAACACAACAGAACAAATACCCAGAACCCCTTGCAGCACTAACTCTTCCGGGACGCTACAATATACACCCCCCGCTACCACCAAACCCCGCCCACCTGAGCCCCGACATTAATGAACTAGCATCCCAGAAAAGATGCTGGGTATCTGGCTTGGGCACATCAGATTAGATCAGTGTGTTGCAAACTGAGCAGTTTAAAGTCCTGAATGGTTGATTTATTCATTGTTATTTTATTAGGGCCCGCAATGGCCCATTGCAAAAGGACTCCCGAAGGGAGTCCTTATGCAATGGGACATAAGGACCTATTGTTATTCTAAGGTTTTATTATTCTTTATTTTTCTTCCGCCGCCTCTTCGAGCACTAATTTGACCCACTTAACATGCTTCAAAACTCACAATATTTGACCCACACATCAGGACCTGCGAAAATTGTCTTTTAATAAAAAAAAAAAACTGTAAAAATCAAAATTGCGCTCTAGCGCCCCCTAGGAAAAAAAAAACTAGACTGCCTGTAACTCCCACTAGGAAGGTCGGAAAGACATGAAACAAAATCCTCTATGTAGGTCTGCCTCAGACCTAACTTTCATAATGGTACATTCTCGGGCTAAAATCAACAGGAAGTTGGCAATTCCCCCTTCAAGACAAAAAAGTACTAAAAACAGTCACTTTTGCCTCTTTGAGCTGTAATTTGACCCTCTTAACATGCTTCAAAACTCACCGAACTGAACGCACACATCAGGACTGGCAAAAATTGCGATCTAATAAAGAAACCTAACCCCAAATTTAAAAATTGCGCTCTACAGCAATTTTTGAATAAAACGGAGAAAAAACTGCTCCTCGGAAGAAAAAAATGACAAAACTGCCTGTAGCTCCCACCGGGAAGGTCGGAGAGACATGAAACAAAAACCTCTCTGTAGGTCTCACTTAGACCTACATTTCATAAATTGACAACCCCCAGCATAAATATACAGGAAGTTTGCTATTCCCCCTTCAGCACAACATTTTTGTAAAAACCGGTCACCTTTCTTCAAAAATTATCTCCTCTGAGCGCGTTTGTTGTTTCGGCTTCAAACTAACAGAGGAGAGAGATTGAACCCTTCTGATTAAAAGTTGGTGAAAGAGTTGTGATACCTGCTCCGGTTTTGATTTTATGACCCTTCAAAGACCCGCTGCACTGATGCTCCTGCGGTGCTGTTTTTTTAAGATGGCTGCTCAAAAGCAGGAAGCACCAACGTGCCCACACAATGCAGACAAGGTAGGTACACTAGACAAAAGTCTTGGGACACTTCAGACTAAAAGTAGACAAAAGTATTGGGACACTTAGGACTAGCACCTGCCAAATACGCGGGCCCGAACAACGCTGCTTGCAGCTTTAATTTTCAAATGTATTAGCCTGTGGAAAAAGTTAATGTTGATATTTACCTCAGAAGGCTGCAAATAGAAAAGAGGCATTCAATTTTTTATTTAAATTGTATTTAATATACTATTGATGTTTTTACATTTGTTTTTTGAAAGTTGATTTTGCACTATTAAGTTACATAAGCGTTGCTTGTTCCATATTCAGTGTTAAAGCAAATCAGTGTAGCAAACTGAGCAATAATTAACGTTTTATTCATGCACTTTCTCTTGCTACTTCAAGGCTTGAATGTTTGTTTCATTCATTATTGTTATTTTATTTTCAAATGTATTAGCCTGTGAAAAAAGTTTATTTTGATATTTACCTCAGAAGGCTGCAAATAGAAAAGAGGCATTG
>NC_084585.2:11616611-11724111 GCF_033978685.3 Nerophis lumbriciformis
CTCTTATTTTGAAGGCGCTAAGAGCGCAAGTGATGACACGTTGGAGTGGAGCGGATGTTTTTGAAAGAAGGTAAATAAAGCGGTCCTCGTGTAAACTGGAGCTTCCGTGTTTGTTATTTTGTAGTTTCATACAGTATAGGCGACATTTATAAACCCTCGGTTACACTTTTTTAAATAGATTCAAGTAAAAGTATATTGAATAAAACATGCTTGAAACTAAAATATCAAGAGTTGCAAAGCTGTGTCATCAACACTCGCAAGTATAAAACTGCTTTTTCAAAGTAATAATTTCTTATTTCAAGCATGATATAAAAAATCATGACTTTGACACAATTGTGTCTCATAATTAAAACAGATGACAGCCAAATGGACTTTGCTGTTTTATTTTCAATGAAACAATAGAAAAGATGTACTCTTATAGTAGTACAGTTGGCACAGTACAGTAAACTGACAGTTAATATTTAAACATTTGGACATTTGAAACAATTTTGAACAGAAATAGTTCATGCACATTCAGATAAATAAATATATATATATATATATATATATATATATATATATATATATATACACACAGTATATTCCTTGCGCACTAATTGACTGAAAGAGCACGCACTTGGCGCGATGATGTCATGTTATCGATGGACAAAATGCCTTTTTAGACAATATGATTTGCCTGAGCGGCTCGTAGACCCCGAGAGTAACAAGCGGTTGCCTTGTTGCCTTTCCATTAAGAAAAATAAACTAGTTTTTAGTATAAGTTTGCTGGTTTCAAGAAATGTAATGTCGAGCGCATATCATTATGTCAAGATAATGGCACTAGCATTTACTTAATTTAAGAATATTTTTCAACATACTGAGAAAAAAGGTCTCATATTTGTTTTTTCTATCAAGAAACGTGCACTTGTTATTAGTGAGAATTAGGGCTGAGCGATATATCGATATACTCGATATATCGCGGGTTTGTCTCTGTGCGATATAGAAAATGACTATATCGTGATATTCGAGTATAAGTTTGTCTGTAAAAGAGTGTTTGTGTCCATTTTGTGTTGAGCTATTAAAATAAGCATAATGTTTAATACACAAACATTTGCATTAAGCAAACATACCATTCAGTCCCATGATAGTATTAAAAAATAAATATAAAATATAAAAAAATAATCTGTCTAAGGTGCATTTATTTAAGATAAAAAAAACATCAATGTACCTGCAATTAATTGTGACTACCGTACTTTCCGGACTATAGGGCGCACCAGATTATTAGGCGCACTGCCAATGAATGGTCTATTTTTTATCTTTTTTCATATATTAGGCGCATTGGATTATAAAGTGCATTAAAGGAGTCTTTTTTTTTTTCTAAATGGAAAACACTTCCTTGTGGTCTACATAACATGTAATGGTGGTTGTTTGGTCAAAATGTTGCATAGATTATGTTTTACAGATCATCTTCAGGCCGCTTTCTGACAGTCGCTTCCGGATGTGCCGTTTTGTGGGCGGTCTTATTTACGTGGCTCAGCGTCTTCTCCCCGTCATTTTTGTTGTAGCGGTGTAGCGTGCAAGGACGGGAGTGGAAGAAGTGTCAAAAGATGGAGCGAACTGTTTTAATGACATTCAGACTTTACTTAAATCAATAACGGAGCAGCATCTCCTCATCCGGAAACAACCACACCGGAAATGTGTCCCGTGAAAAACTCGAACAACTCTAATAACTAAAGTTCCTTGGGTGAATAATAAAAAACTCACTACACCGGTATGTTTTAGCGCTTTCATGGCGAGTTTACTGACAGATATAAGTAAGAACTTTACACTACTTCGTATTAGAAATGGCAACAGCGGAGGATGAATGTCCCATAACAAGAAGATAGAGAAAAAGAAGAAGCTTATCGACTACGTCGTCGACACGGACTACAAAGGCGAACGTGCGCAAATTTTTTAGGATTTATGCAGATCCCAAATACAGATCAGCAGGTACCAGAAGGTAAAAAAAGTTGCTTTTGCATGATATTGCGAAACAAAACGCCAGATAATATGTCTTACCTTATACACACACCATAATAATACTCGTATGTTTAATGCGTTAATTAACAAAGTCGTACTAAAACATTTTGATGGATTTTTGAGCGCCGTGTGTAATGTTGTATATTTTATATTTTGGAACATTTAAAACGTTGGTGTTGTTTACTTGAGACCCATCATACTGCAGTCTACAAGTATCTCTTATGTTTGACTGCCATCTCCTGGTCACACTTATCATTACACCATGTACCAAATAAAATAGCTTCGAGGTTGGGTATGCTCAAACAAAATGATTCCTTACATTAGGCGCACCGGGTTATAAGGCGCACTGTCGAGTTTTGAGAGAAAAAAAAGATTTAGTCCGGAAAATACGGTAATTACAGGTTTCCTACAGAGAAAATACAATTAAATGTGATTGTGAATCGTTTGACCACCCTAATAATCAGGTGTACATCAAGCATGTGAAGGTTCTGCATATTTAAACATTAAAATTCCACAAGGATATGCCTTTTTTTTTTTTTGCCACACTGCCTATTTGCATTTTTACCCCCTCCGCTTTGCTCTTTACCAAAAAACTTTCACTCCCACACTTTGGTCCTACCTTCCTTACTCGCCTTCTGCTTGCTGCTCATTTTTAAATCTATGAATTTCTCAAACATAATTTCTTTATTTTTCCGCGCCTCAGGGAGACGTTCTCGTTCCAGTCCATCGTTCCTTTTTTTTTCTGCCTCCACCACTCGTCACCTCATTTACTCTCTTCTGTGTGAGTCTGGCGGACATGTGGAAGTCGGTGTGTCTGAGTGGGAGCGATGGGGGTTGTTGTTGTTTTGTGTGCCAGTGTGTGTGTGTGTGTGTGTGTGTGTATGTGTGTGTGTGTGTGGGTGGGTGTGTTCTTGTATTTCTACCCTTTTTGAGACATCAACAAGGAAAAGTACCTTCCATATGAGGACCGGTGAACAAGTTAGGACATAAATCATGGTCCCAATACGGGAAACCATTGCATCTAATAGAAAATGTCTCATTTGCACCCCTGGTGGTGAAATCTATCAAAATGAGGGTGGTCCCAAAAAGGAGGGATTTTTCAAATTGACTGAGTGTCGGTTTTAAAAGTGCTCCCCCTTTGATCAACATATGAAATAAGTGTGTGTAAAAATTTGAAGTGCTCCCTATCTGGCTAACATATGTAATAACAGTGGCCTGCTCAGTGGCCTAGTGGTTAGAGTGTCCGCCCTGAGATCGGTGGGTTGTGAGTTCAAACCCCGGCCGAGTCATACCAAAGACTATAAAAATGGGACCTTTTACCTCCCTGCTTGGCACTCAGCATTAAGAGTTAGAATTGGGGGTTAAATCACCAAAAATGATTCCCGGGCACGGCCACCGCTGCTGCTCACTGCTCCCCTCACCTCCCAGGGGGTGAGGGTGATGAGTCAAATACAGAGGATAATGTCACCACACCTAATGTGTGTGTGACAATCATTGGTACTTTAACTTTAACAAGTGTGTATAAGAAATTGAAATGTGCCCCCTTTGGCCAAAATTATTTAAAAAATAAAATAAATATGTATATAGAGACATACTGTAATAACTTCAAGTAAATAATGAAGATTAGAAACCAATTACAAACAAAAAAATATATATTTTTGTTTTACTAAAAGCAGTCTTTTTCTCACAATGTGTCGTCTTCTTTCTTATAAAATTGGGAACAATTTATCATATTATTTCTGTTTATGTAATATTGCAACATTTCCTTGTAAAATTATTACTATTTTAATGTAAAATTATTTCTTTTTTAATGCAAAAGGGTGACATTTGTCATATGAAATTCTGACTTTTATCACACTATTGCCAATTGTTTTTGTTGTCCTTGTAAAATAATGACATTTATTGAGTAAAATTATGACTTTGGTCATAATTTTGCCAAGTAAAATTCCGATTATTATTATTATAATATCGCCCACATTTTTAAGTTTTCCTATAAAACTGTGGCTTTTGTCTAGTAACATTACGACTCTTTTCGTAAAAAAATGCCAACATTTTAAGCTTTTTCTTGTAAAACTGTGACTGTTATTGAGTAAAATTCCAACTTGTGTCATAATATTGCACAAATGTTCGGTTTTCCTTGTAAAATTTTGACTTGCGTTGAGTAAAATTACGACTTTTATTATATCACTGCCAAAATTTTACGTTTTTCTTGTGAAATTGTGACCTTTTTCTTGTACAATTCCAACTCATTTTTCACAACAAGCTTTTTTATATTTGCATAGTATGTGTGTATTGTTTCTGATTCTGATTCTGATTATTAATGTTGTAAATACAAATCTTTATATATCCAGAAAGGGTGGTCCTAAAAGGCTAGGCATTATTCGGTCTCAAGAAGGTAACAAATACAAGAATGTGTGTGTGTGTGTGTGTGCGTGTGTGCGTGTGTGTGTGTGTGTGTGTGTGTGTGTGTGTGTGTCAGGTGGAGAAGAGTGCCAAAGCCAATGTCATTCCCAATCCAGTCATGACCATAGGAGATGTACTGCGACGCCTTGTTCCTTTTAGAATCCCTACCGTGGAATTAATGGCGCCCCTGAGAGAGCTCTCTGCTCCTCTGGATGAACATATTTCATCCCCAAAACACCGCATGCTTCCGGAAGATACTCGTTCCCTTCCCTTTTCTGAGAGCCCAGCAGAAAAATGTCAGCGCTGTCCATGAGCACATTCTCCGCAGTCCATTCTTCAAAGAGGAGGTGCGACAAAGCGAGACATTTCATCGGAATCTCTGCCCTTACAAAAGTCATCGAGCAGAAATTCAATATAAAGTTATTTCAGTTTCATGCCATCTCTTCCAAAGTGGTCGCAGGAGTGAACCAAAGTCAGTATCAGGACTCGTTCCCGTCAGAGCTGGAGCGAACATCTGAAGGCGAGCACTCAAAGCCCAGCTGTTGATTGTCTTGGTGATACTGATATCGGACGAGATTATCGACAAAAAACAGTTACCACTCCACTTTAACCTGAAGACAGTATAAGTCATGTTTATAATAAATATGTTAGTGTTTTTCATACCTGCCATTGTTCTCTATTTGACTCATTTTACTTGACCAAACCTTGACTAGCATCCCCCGAAAAATAAAATAAAATAAAAATAAAAATGTTTTATTGCTTTTGGTATCGCATCGGATCAATATCGGTATCCACCCATACTCAAGGCTCCGATATCTGTATCACATCAAAAGTGAAAAAGTTGTACTTAGCGGTTGTACCTGGCTTGTTCTTACTCAGTGTGCAAAATGTTGAGCTTTGTTTTCCAGTGATATCAATACTAACCGGCCTCAAACTATTAAATATCACGTAGGGTTGTACGGTATACCGGTATTAGTATAGTACCGCGATACTAATGAATCATATTCGGTACTATACTGCCTCTGAAAAGTACCAATCCTGTAACGACTTGGTATCGGATTGATACCCAAATTCATGGTATGATCCAAAACTAATGTAAAGTATCAAACAACAGAAGAATAAGTGAATATTACATTTTAACAGAAGTATAGATAGAACATGTTAAAAGAGAAAGTAAGCAGATAATAACAGTAAATTAACAAGTAGATTTATAATTCATTTTCTACCACTTGTCTTTGTTTGTTTACTTACCGTATTTTTCGGAGTATAAGTCGCTCCGGAGTATAAGTCGCACCGGCCGAAAATGCATAATAAAGAAAGAAAAAAAACATATATAAGTCGCACTGGAGTAGAAGTCGCAATTTTTGGGGAAATTCATTTGATAAAACCCAACAGCAAGAATAGACATTTGAAAGGCAATTTAAAATAAATAAAGAATAGTGAACAACAGGCTGAATAAGTGTACGTTATATGAGGCATAAATAACCAACTGAGAATGTAACATATTATGGTAAGAGTCATTCAAATAACTATAACATATAGAACATGCTATACGTTTACCAAACAATCTGTCACTCCTAATCGCTAAATCCCATGAAATCTTATACGTCTAGTCTCTTACGTGAATGAGCTAAATAATATTATTTGGTATTTTACGGTAATGTTTTAATAATTTCACACATAAGTCGCTCCTGAGTATAAGTCACACCCCCGACCAAACTATGAAAAAAACTGCGACTTATAGTCCGAAAAATATGGTACTACTAAAAGACAAGTTGTCTTGTATGTTCACTATTGTATTTAAGGACAAACTTGCAATATAAAACATATGTTTAATGTATCCTAAGATTTTTTTGTTAAAATAAAGCCAATAATGCAATTTATTGTGGTCCCTTTTCTTTAGAAAAGTACTGAAAAGTATCTAAATAATTTTGGTACCGGTATCAACTAGAGAAGATCGGCTTTTGTGATCGGCACCAAAATACATTAATTAGCAATGGCTGATCACATACCTTTTCACAAAAATCTGGCATACTGATTTGTGGCGGCACATAGGCTCCAGCGACCACGAAAGGGACAAGCGGTAGAAAATGGATGGATGGATGGACATCCCTAGTAATCAGAATATCAGATGTAGCAAAATTGACTTTTATTTAAAACAACTCTTCGTCAATCCAACAGAAGTTTGATCTTCAATCAATCAATCAATGTTTACTTATATAGCCCTAAATCACGAGTGTCTCAAAGGGCTGCACAAGTCGCAATGACATCCTCGGCTCAGATCCCACATCAGGGCAAGAAAAAACTCAACCCAATGGGATAACAATGAGAAACCTTGGAGGGGACCGCAGATGTGGGGACCCCCCCCCTGGGCGACCGGTGCAATGGACGTCGAGTGGATCTATCATAATATTGTGAAAGTCCAGTCCATCGTGGATCTAACATAATAATCTTATAATAATATAATAATCTTAAATGCTCCAAAGATTTAACTGTAGTTGCCGAGTGTACAGCATGATCCACAAAGGCATATAATTGGCAAAGGCATTAACAGTCGTGGCTGTAGGTAACCCTACTGGCTGATGAACTCCACAATCATTTGAAGTATCACAAGTGGACAGCTGTATCTCACTCTGTATGCGCTGTAAAGTGTTGCTTGGGCTACTGAGTTGTTACTGTTCTGTATAATAACAGCATATATTATTATTAAAAAATAATAAAAGAAAAGGAGCTTTAACACAACAATGCAGTAAGAGCAACAAGGAAAGCAAAATGAATGCTGGTGTTGAAAATATAAATATAGAAAAGATTTATTTCTGAAAATATAAATATAGAAAAGAGTGATTTATTATATGTGTGTATTATATGTGAACGTCACATTTTTTGGCTGCCACAACAAAACATTTTTCTCTACAAGACCCTAGTTTCCACTTACAAGGACATTATACTGCCAATTGGTGTTGGAGGAAGAGTATACCACATCACATGTTGGATTCAAAATGGCTAAATAAAACACATCCAAAAGTTCAGATGGCAACTTTCAACTTTTTTTTGTTTTTAGACTCAATATGGTTCCAAAGAGCCAAAATAGCCAAGCTAAATAAAAAAAATGCATGCCTAACTGCACTTTTTTTTTAAATAAATTTGCCAAACTTTCACAATCATTAAGAGAGACAAGAACACACGCTGTTTTTTTTTTTTTTTAATGAGAATTTTAAAGGTGCGGCTAATGGGGAGTCACTGTTTTAGCCTCCAAAGCCCTCTAAGACAGTGGTTCTCAACCTTTTTTCAGTGATGTACCCCCTGTGAAATTTGTTTTAATTCAAGTACCCCTTAATCAGAGCAAAGCATTTTTGGTTGAAAAAAAAGAGATAAAGAAGTAAAATACAGCAATATGTCATCAGTTTCTGATTTATTAAGTTGTATAACAGTGCAAAATATTGCTCATTTGTAGTGGTCTTTCTTGAACTATTTGGAAAAAAACATAGGTTTTTATTTATATTTATAAAGGATTTTTGAATAGTTGCTATTTTTAGAATATTTAAAAAAAATCTCACGTACCCCTTGGCATACCTTCAAGTACCCCCAGGGGTACGCGTACCCCCATTTGAGAACCACTGCTCTAAGACAACTTCAAAACCCTTCATCAACGTTTTGTATACACGCTGCAAGTCTATATATAATGTAATAACAGACACGTTCATAACAATATGTAAAATTTACCGTATTTTGATCATTTTAATCAATTACTGGACTGACTTCTTCCGCGCATTGATTTCCGTTTCCAAAGCAGCGCACTTCTGACTTCCAACAATATGTTCCTACTTCTGGATAAAAAAACGCTTGTGTGTGTTCTAATCATGGCAGACTAGGTAATAAACAACGAAGACGACTATTTTCGGACAAATGGGGATTCACAATCTTATCTTCTTGAATCTGAACGTACTGAGGATGAACTACTGCTTCCAGAAGCGAGCACGGAAAAGAGTGAAACGTTGGAGCAGAGGGAAGCCACTCGTAGCTGCAAAATGTGGAATTTGGAGACAAGCTATTTCGACATAAATGGTGTGCTTACCCAAAATAAACCAGAAAAAATGTCTTCCGCCAGCTCGACGAAAGACACAACTGTCCATCAAGTGAGTCACACTTTATATTGATCATGATACATGCAGCACGTCATGCGTGTTATCATAGCTAAAGTACATACGCTGTCTACAAACCCAACATGAAATGTTGGCTAATACTTTATACTGTAGATACTGTAATTGGATTGTTCATGTTTTTCAGTCAGTACAGATTGGCAACTTATCGCCTTGTGTTGTGTATTACAAACCCAAACGCGTTTCGTGCTGATGTAGAAGCCAGCTTTTCTCTTGCTGTAGCTAGCTTTTATGGCTAATACTGTAACGACGGGGTCGCATTTTACTTTGCGGATCGTTCTCCGAAGATACAGCAGGAACTCCGGAGGTGAGACATTGATTTATTGTCCATGAAATCATGCAAAAATACAAAAAAGACAGAAAAGCCTGCTGATGGCGGGAGAGCTATGGCGAAGCTTAGCACAGGAACAGGAATCAAACATCGTAGAAAATACTTGACGAAGCGGGTTGCATGGAAGCAAATAGAAGACGTCGTCACTGTTGCGTAGTGCAAACAAGGAAGCCAGAATGATTATGGCGAAAAACAGGAATAAGTAGCTCTCTGATTAGTGCCAAGGAGCAGGTGAGCGTCACAGACAATAATCAGAGGCAGGTGAAACTAATCTGCAGTAATGGCAACTAAAACACAAACCCAAGGGTGCTGAAAACAAAACAAAGAGAACAAAACATGACCCGGGCAAAGGATCATAACAAATACCGTATCTGTATGTTTACTCTTACAGTAACAATGTTGCTACAGCGTGGTTATCATACAGGTTACGGGACGGGACGTAAATGAAGTATTGGTGACGGTTTTGAATGCATTTTTATTGAGATTTAGAGATAGTATACAAACCCTGTTTCCATATGAGTTGGGAAATTGTGTTAGATGTAAATATAAACGGAATACAATGATTTGCAAATCATTTTCAACCCATATTCAGTTGAATATGCTACAAAGACAACATATTTGATGTTCAACCTGATAAACATTTTTTTTTTTGCAAATAATCATTAACTTTAGAATTTGATGCCAGCAACACGTGACAAAGAAGTTGGGAAAGGTGGCAATAAATACTGATAAAGTTGAGGAATGCTCATCAAACACTTATTTGGAACATCCCACAGGTGAACAGGCAAATTGGGAACAGGTGGGTGCCACGATTGGGTATAAAAACAGCTTCCCAAATAATGCTCAGTCTTTCACAAGAAAGGATGGGGCGAGGTACACCCCTTTGTCCACAACTGCGTGAACAAATAGTCAAACAGTTTAAGAACAACGTTTCTCAAAGTGCAATTGCAAGAAATTTAGGGATTTCAACATCTACGCTCCATAATATCATCAAAAGGTTCAGAGAATCTGGAGAAATCACTCCACGTAAGCGGCATGGCTGGAAACCAACATTGAATGACCGTGACCTTCGAACCCTCAGACTGCACTGTATCAAAAACCGACATCAATCTCTAAAGGATATCACCACATGGGCTCAGGAATACTTCAGAAAAACCACTGTCACTAAATACAGTTCGTCGCTACATCTGTAAGTGCAAGTTAAAGCTATCCTATGCAAAGCGAAAGCCATTTATCAACAACATCCAGAAACGCCGCCGGTTTCTCTGGGTCTGAGATCATCTAAGATGGACTGATGCAAAGTGGAAAAGTGTTCTGTGGTCTGACGAGTCCACATTTCAAATTATTTTTGGAAATATTCGACATCGGGTCATCCGGACCAAAGGGGAAGCGAACCATCCAGACTGTTATCGACGCAAAGTTGAAAAGCCAGCATCTGTGATGGTATGGGGGTGCATTAGTGCCCAAGGCATGGGTAACTTACACATCAGTGAAGGCACTATTAATGCTGAAAGGTATATACAGGTTTTGGAACAACATATGCTGCCATCTAAGCGCTGTCTTTTTCATGGACGCCCCTGCTTATTTCAGCAAGACAATGCCAAGCCACATTCAGCACGTGTTACAACAGCGTGGCTTCGTAAAAAAAGAGTGCGGGTCCTTTCCTGGCCCGCCTGCAGTCCAGACCTGTCTCCCATCAAAAATGTGTGGCGCATTATGAAGCTTAAAATACGACAGCGGAGACCCCGGACTATTGAACGACTGAAGCTCTACATAAAACAAGAATGGGAAAGAATTCCACTTTCAAAGCTTCAACAATTAGTTTCTTCAGTTCCCAATCGTTTATTGAGTGTTGTTAAAAGAAAAGGTGATGTAACACAGTGGTGAACATGCCCTTTCCCAACTACTTTGGCACGTGTTGCAGCCATGAAATTCTAAGTTAATTATTATTTGCAAAAAAAAAATAAAGTTTATGAGTTTGAACATCAAATATGTTGTCTTTGCAGCATATTCAACAGAATATGGGTTGAAATTGGATTTGCAAATCATTGTATTCCGTTTATATTTACATCTAACACAATTTCCCAACTCATATGGAAACAGGGTTTGTAGATTGCTCCCATTAGCCGCATTGCTAGCTACCTAAAACGAGATGATGTTAGAATGCAAAAAAAAAAAAAACTTTAGTCTTTTTGTCTATTATGATGATTGTGAACGATTCCAAAATTCCCCCCAAAAAGTGCAGTTCCCCTTTAAGAGGCTCCACATGTATTCCTCCACTCACCTCCAAGGCTTTCCTCTTGCTGTTTAGCAGCTTGGAAATGTCCCGTGCCACTCTCTCCACCAGGTCCTTGGGGTTGTTCCTCTTGATTTCAAACTGGCTTTTCTTCTCGTTATAAATCTGCAAAGAAGGGAGATCAAAAGGGAAGCGTGAGTCAGATTACGGTAGACCCTGGTTTTGTTTTAAGAGGATAAATAATTTAATCAGAGGGGAGCAGCGTGCTTGTTCAGGAGGCAGCACACAAGATGGTAAACATGATCCGCGTGTCCCGTAAGCCTCAGCGCTGTAGCGCAAGCAAACACGAGAGCGCCACCTTAACGGCAGAGCACTTAAGAGGCCAGCAGCTGCCGGCCACCAATTCAATCAACAATAACTGACTCTTCTTGCGATTGCATGCACGTGTACCAAACCTAACCTGATACACTAAACTGGGACCAAGACAACAATCCTTCATTTCATTCCAGACAGTGTTTTCTAGGACAAACATATTATCTTGGTAATAGGGAAAGTAAAGCATACTGGAGTAAAAGACAACATTAATGAAGTGGAAACAGGAAGTATGACTTGACTCAGGAAATAATAAAAGCATGCACTAAGGTTTGTGTTGATATCGTATCAAGTTAATATGGTTGATATCGTATGAAGTTAATATGGTTAACAGGTATCAGCCAATATACACTTTGGCCTTTTTTCACCATAAGAACTTTTCACATTCACCCGGGTAAATAAAGTACCCCCTTGTGTTTCCACCAAAAACTACCCAGGTAGATTTAGTTCTTCAGGAACTATTTTTAGTTCATAGGAGCGAGGTGGGACTTTTGGAAGTTCCCAGGAGCCTTAGAGGGGTGGGCTGTGCTGTTGAACGCTATTGGGGTGTTTCTAAAACTTTGTATTCAAAGTGTTGGAATAATTGTTTGTAAGTTATCACAAAAGAAATGTTGTATTATGAATGCTGTATTTCGAGGCCTAACAAAAGGATGAAGTCTCGTGAAACGCCACTGTGATTTCAGCACGGACAGATGGCAGGATGTGCTCAACTCCTGGAGGAACTCTCTTTGAAGTGTTAAACGAACTCTCTTTGAAGTAATTCACAAACTCTCTTCCAACTATTTGGTCAACGCTATTTACGACACGCTGCCCTCTTGAAGTCACTGTGGACAGGAGACGGGAGGGGTTGTCCATTGTCCTCCAACACCTGCCCCAGCTGGATCCAGGAAGAGCCAAGCCCGAGAAGTCCTCTTCTTGGACTTCAAAGCGACCGAAAACAATGACTGTTTTACATACCTCCCTATTCCTATTGTGACATATGTTGGTGCGTGAACATGGAACATCTGAATTAAAAGAGGAGAGGAGAACCTTCTTCGTCAGAGCGTGCTAAGACACTGTAAGAGGTTACAGGTTGAAGCCGTCTCTCCTCAATTGAGTCCAAATTGAATTCTGTCTCTGTTTGATTCCTTGCCTTTTGTCTTGTGTAACAGATGTCCTGTGTTTGAACCTGACACAGACTCTTTTAGTTTTAGACTTAGACAAACTTTATTAATCCACAAGGGAAATTGTACCACACAGTAGCTCAGTCTCAAAGGATGGAAAGGGTAAGGATGGGAAGGATAATGCAGGTATTAAGTAGACTAAAAATCTACCATAGTAGCAACATCAAATAAAAACATACATGCAATGTTTACATATTATATATACAGTATATAATATATACTGATATATTATACTATATTTTTATATAATATATACAATATATAACAGTTACCATGTACAATATTACAGTATTTGTAACAGCTGCAGCATAAAATAGAGAGTAGATCCAGCAGAAAATAGACATTATAAATAAAGAGAGGTAGCTAACATAGAAGCGGTCAGGTATCATCTATTGCTGTATGGCGAGTGATTATACAGCTGGATGGAGTGCGGAATGAAGGAGTTCTTGAATGGAACACAGTGGGAAGGAAGCTGAAGGAGCCTGTTGGAGTATGAGTCCCGCTGTCCCTCAATTGTCAGGTGGAGTGGGTGGGCAGGATTGTCCATGATGGCCAGCAGTTTGTCCAGTGTCCTCCTGTCCCTCACTGACACAAACGCCTCCAACTGTGTGCCAATAATTTGGCCGGCTTTCCGGATCAGTTTGTCAATCCGGTTTAAGTCCCTTTTGCTGGTGCTGCTCCCCCAACAAACCACTGCAAAGTACAGGGCACTGGCCACAACAGACTGAAAACAGATCTCCAACAACTTGCTGCACACATTAAAGGACCTAAGCTTCCTCAGGAAAAAAAAGAGTCTGTTCATGCCCTTCTTGTATGCAGCTTTGCTAAAACATATTTACAGAGGAATGCAAAGTATTCAGCATGACTTCGAAGCAGCACGGCGAGCTGCTCACTAAGACTACGACTTCGTAGTTTGAAGAGAAATGTGAAATAAAGGAATAGTGGAATGAAGGGGAATCATATTAAATATTAAATATTGAATGTATTACATGCTGTAAAAGTAATTAGTGACACATGTGTGTAGTTTTTCCACTCAACCCAAGTTAACCGAATGTGAACGCTAGAAGGCTAACGCTAAATCTAATGTGTTTGTGTTGTCCCTGTGACAAAAACACTGATATTTATTATATCCATTTTCCACCGCTCGTCTCTTTCAGGGTTGCGGGGGGGTGCTGAAATGGACCAAAACCCTCGTGAATTCATAATTTACTGAGAGGACCACTTTCTTACTGTTTGGACACTGTGGACATAAGCCTGACTTTTGATGTCAACTTTGGTACACTCGGTCTTTAAATCATATTGTTTTATATAGAGATGTCCGATAATATCGGCCTGCCGATATCATCAGCCGATACATGCGTTAAAATGTGATATAGGAAATTATCGGTATCGTTTTTTTAATTATCGGTATCGTTTTTGTTTTGGTTTTTTTAATTAAATCAACATTAAAAACACAAGATACACTTACAATTAGTGCACCAACCCAAAAAACCTCCCTCCCCCATTTACACTCATTCACACTCATTCACACAAAAGGGTTGTTTTTTTTCTGTTATTAATATTCTGGTTCCTACATTATATATCATCCATCCATCCATTTTCTACCGCTTATTCCCTTCAGGGTCGCGGGGGGCGCTGGAGCCTATCCCAGCTACAATCGGGCGGAAGGCGGGGTACACCCTGGACAAGTCGCCACCTATATCAATACAGTCTGCAAGGGATACAGTCCGTAAGCACACATGATTGTGCGTGCTGCTGGTCCACTAATAGTACTAACCTTTAACAGTTAATTTTACTAATTTTCATTAATTACTAGTTTCTATGTAGCTGTTTTTATATTGTTTTACTTTCTTTTTTATTCAAGAAAATGTTTTTAATTTATTTATCTTCTTTTATTTTATTATTATTTTTTAAAAAGTACCTTATCTTCACCATACCTGGTTGTCCAAATTAGGCATAATAATGTGTTAATTCCACGACTGTATATATCGGTTGATATCATTATCGGTTGATATCGGTATCGGTAATTAAAGAGTTGGACAATATCGGAATATCGGATATCGGCAAAAAGCCATTATCGGACATCCCTAGTTTTATATATTATTGCTTTTTATTTCATTTACTTACACTTTAGTAAAGAAAATATGGCATAATAGTGCCTGTTTATTTACATGGCATCAATGTAGAAATATACTGTACCACTCCTCCATACTGTATGTAATCAGCCTGATTTTGTTAAAACTACCCTGAACTGTGAAATGAGGTGGAAACACAAAAAATACTAGGAATTATAGGTTCCAGGAATTTAAAGTTCCTGAACTTTCAGTGTAAAAAGGCATGAGGGACCAAGAAGAGAAACACTAATTCATATGAGAAAAACATTAAATATGTTATTTTTACTGTCAAATTCTGGCAACTGAGCTGCTAGTTTTTTGTTTTTTTCTTGGCTTCAGTAGACTGCTTCAAACATAGCCAAACTAACAGTACCAGCAGAGCATACGGACTAGAGCTGGTTTAAAGCGGGGTGAACATGACAAGTTAAACATACCCTGACAAAAAAGGTTCAGTGACATCATGACAGATGAGGTTTGCTGTGTCAGCAGAAAGATGGGAGTCGACATCTTACACACAAACTACTAAGGAGGTCTGGGGACACATTTGCAAAGGCCAGCACAATTTCGTAAAGAATTACATTTGGTCTAAGTGATGAAAACAAAGACACCGTTTGATCATTCTCTATCAGGCTGAAAGCTGGGCAGGCAGCCATTGGCCAGCTGAGCTGGCACATCAGGTCCCGGAGGTTTAGACCACGCCAACCAAGCGCTCTGACGAGATTTGCTGTCTTATTCTGGCCGAGTCATGAAGGATCAGAAATTGTTTTTACCTTCAAAATAGACTTTGAAGAGGTCCTCATGTCAAACTGTGACGGTAAGTTAAATACCACTCAGACAGACATCAGTTGTGTACGTCAGATTAAGTACAGTACGTACACCAGCATTTAGTAGAGTACATACATCAAGTACAGTGCATACTTGACATCAACATACTTGATGTAGGCACTATACTTGATGTGTGTACTGGACTTAGTGTGTCTAATGTTACTACTCGATGTGCATACTGTACTTGATGTTATTTTATTGTCACACTTAAAGGGGAACATTATCACAATTTCAGAATGGTTAAAACCATTAAAAATCAGTTCCCAGTGGCTTATTATATTTTTCGAAGTTTTTTTTTTAATTTTACCCATCACGCAATATCCCTAAAAAAAGCTTCAAAGTGCCTGATTTTAACCATCGTTATAAACACTCGTCCATTTTCCTGTGACGTCACATAGTGAAGCCAACACAAACAAACATGGCGGAAAGAACAGCAAGCTATAGCGACATTAGCTCGGATTCAGACTCGGATTTCAGCGGCTTAAGCGATTCAACAGATTACGAATGTATTGAAACGGATGGTTGTAGTGTGGAGGCAGGTGGCGAAAACGAAATTGAAGAAGAAACTGAAGCTATTGAGCCATATCGGTTTGAACCGTATGCAAGCGAAACCGACGAAAACGACACGACAGCCAGCGACACGGGAGAAAGCGAGGACAAATTCGGCGATCGCCTTCTAACCAACGATTGGTATGTGTTTGTTTGGCATTAAAGGAAACTAACAACTATGAACTAGGTTTACAGCATATGAAATACATTTGGCAACAACATGCACTTTGAGAGTGCAGACAGCCCAATTTTCATCAATTAATATATTCTGTAGACATACCCTCATCCGCACTCTTTTCCTGAAAGCTGATCTGTCCAGTTTTGGAGTTGATGTCAGCAGGCCAGGGAAGCTAGGGTCGATAGGGGGTTTAGCTCGCTCGTCTGCGGGAACAAACTGCCGCCATTGCCTGCCGTGCTAGCGAGGTACTTTGTCCCTTAATTGCTCACACATTCCGGCAGATTCAATGGGGGTCTGGCGGCAGATTTCTTTGACTTTATCGTTGGAAATGCATCTGCTTTGAGTGTCGCAGGATATCCACACATTATTGCCATCTCTGTCGTAGCATAGCTTTCGTCGGTAAAGTGTGCGGAACAAACGTCCAATTTCTTGCCACTTTCGCATCTTTGGGCCACTGGTGCAACTTGAATCCGTCCCTGTTCGTGTTGTTACACCCTCCGACAACACACCGACGAGGCATGATGTCTCCAAGGTACGGAAAACAGTCGAAAAAAACGGAAAATAACAGAGCTGATTTGACTCGGTGTTTGAGAAAATGGCGGATTGCTTCCCGATGTGACGCCACGTTGTGACGTCATCGCTCCGAGAGCGAATATTAGAAAGGCGTTTAATTCGCCAAAATTCACCCATTTAGAGTTCGGAAATCGGTTAACAAAATATATGGTCTTTTTTCTGCATCATCAAGGTATATATTGACGCTTACATAGGTCTGGTGATAATGTTCCCCTTTAACTTGATGTACACTACCGGCCAAAAGTTTGGACACACTAAAGGCATCAAAACTATGAATGAACACATGTGGAGTTATGTACTTAACAAAAATGGTGAGATAACTGAAAACATGTTTTATATTCTAGTTTCTTCAAAATAGCCACCCTTTGCTCTGATTTCTGCTTTGCACACTCTTGGCATTCTCTCGATGAGCTTCAAGCACACCTGTGAAGTGAAAACCCTTTCAGGTGACTACCTCTTGAAGCTCATCGAGAGAATGCTAAGACTGTGCGGAAAAGTAATCAGCACAAATTAAGGTCTGGAACTGCTGGTCAAATGGTCCTTTATTTTAAATCCTTCACTGTGTGCCCAATGACCAACGTAAGAGCTATTGAGCAAGCATACAAGATAAACGGCACATTAGAATACGTTGTACTTAAACATTGAACATGTATGCATTTGAAACAAATTACACAACTGCAACAATTTACCTTGTTTTCCTTTCAACTGGCGCGAGAATCCTTTTAACTGTTAGTTTTCTAATTCACCTTTACATATAGTTTTTACCGTAGTGTCGTCCTAAACGTAACATTGAAAAGCAACAACTTCCTTTTCCGTTTTCCTTCGTGAGTTCCTTAACACAATAAAAGCATATCCACTTGCACAACCTTCAACATAACAGTCATATATTACACAACTAAACATGAATACATTTACTAAACAGCATTTAACAGTTGTCCCTTACAGTGGCTATTTTGAAGAAACTATACATGTTTTCAGTTATTTCACCTTTTTTTGTAAAGTACATGTGTTCATTCATAGTTTTGATGCCTTCAGTGTCAATCTACAATGCAAATAGTCATGAAAATAAAGAAAATTCATTGAACGAGGTGTGTCCAAACCTTTGGCTTGTACTGTACACACTGTACTTGATGTATGTACACATTGTACTTTATGTACATGCTGTCTTTGATGTGTCCCATGTATGTACTGTACTTCATGTACATACTCGATGTGCATACTGTACTTACTTAATGCACTTACTCGCTTAAGGCACAAGTATACTTTCCGTGACTGTCAGGAACTCACATGGTGGTAGTTAGCGTGACCCCAGGATGTAGAGACAGGACGTGACGTGCAGGTAGGTAATAAGAGGGTTTTATGAATAAAAAGAACCAAAGGCACACCATTAATATTTGTCACAAGAGACAAGGAACTAGGGCTGGGCGATATGGCCTTTTTTTAATATCGCGATATTTTTAGGCCATGTCACGATACACGATATATATCTCGATATTTTGCCTTAGACTTGAATGAACATTTAATGCATATAATCACAGCAGTATGATGATTCTATGTGTCTACATTAAAACATTCTTGTTCATACTGCATTAATATATGCTCATTTTAAACTTTCATGCAGAGAGGAAAATTACAACTAAGTCAATTTAGCAAAACTGTATTCATTAAACAGTTATTAAGTAGTGGCACAAACATTCATGTCATTTCAAAACAGAAAGTGCGAGATTGTCAGAGACATTTTAAAACAAGCTACGAGTGCACTTTTGTACATGATGTCACTAAGAGGACATACCAAAACAACACTAAATTAAAGTGCACTTTTTGTACAGAACGCCACTACAATAGTTCAAAACAAATAAAGTGCAATTCTGTGCATGATGTCACACAAAATATTTCAATAACTGTCAAATAAAAATGAGCTGCATAATAGGAAATCAAATAGTGTATGTCCTTCACTATGTGGTAGATTCCTGCGGACGTTATGTCCTTCTGTTGTTGAATTTTGATCTGGAAATGGTTGCTTGGGCATTTTGTGGGTGTGGCACCGAACGGAGATGTTGACATGCGGAGTTTCAAGCACTCCTCATTCTCTAGGGGGTGACTTTTCAAATGATGCTACATATTAGCAGTGCTGCTACTTTTTGTAGCAACGCTTTTGCCCCACACTTGACAAATTACGGTTGACTGTTCGACATTTTGCCGCTTGAAGCCAAACCACCGCCAGATGATGGACCCCCTGCTGTTTTTCTTGGGAATTAATTCTTCCTTCATTTGTTACCAGATTTGCACCTTCTCTCTCTCATATTACCACTCGCACCGCACCGTTAGCACCACAGCTAAGGTTACCCATGCCGCTACCTCTCTGCTCCGCGAGGGCGTATGACGTTGCAGTATGTGACGTATGTACAAACCCCGTTTCCATATGAGTTGGGAAATTGTGTTAGATGTAAATATAAACGGAATACAATGATTTGCAAATCCTTTTCAACCCATATTCAATTGAATGCACTACAAAGACAAAATATTTGATGTTCAAACTCATAAACTTTTTTTTTTTTAGCAAATAACAATCAACTTACAATTTCATGGCTGCAACACGTGTCAAAGTAGTTGGGAAAGGGCATGTTCACCACCGTGTTACATGGCCTTTCCTTTTAACAACACTATATATTTGGGAACTGAGGAGACACATTTTTTAAGCTTCTCAGGTGGAATTCTTTCCCATTCTTGCTTGATGTACAGCTTAAGTTGTTCAACAGTCCGGGGGTCTCTGTTGTGGTATTTTAGGCTTCATAATGCGCCACACATTTTCAACGGGAGACAGGTCTGGACTACAGGCAGGCCAGTCTAGTACCCGCACTCTTTTACTATGAAGCCACGTTGATGTAACACGTGGCTTGGCATTGTCTTGCTGAAATAAGCAGGGGTGTCCATGGTAATGTTGCTTGGATGGCAACATATGTTGCTCCAAAACCTGTATGTACCTTTCAGCATTAATGGCGCCTTCACAGATGTGTAAGTTACCCATGTCTTGGGCACTAATACACCCCCATACCATCACAGATGCTGGCTTTTCAACTTTGCGCCTATAACAATCCGGATGGTTCTTTTCCTCTTTGGTTTGGAGTACACGACGTCCACAGTTTCCAAAAACAATTTGAAATGTGGACTCGTCAGGCCACAGAACACTTGTCCACTTTGTATCAGTCCATCTTCGATGAGCTCAGGCCCAGCGAAGCCGACGGCGTTTCTGGGTGTTGTTGATAAACGGTTTTCGCCTTGCATAGGAGAGTTTTAACTTGCACTTACAGATGTAGCGACCAACTGTAGTTACTGACAGTGGGTTTCTGAAGTGTTCCTGAGCCCATGTGGTGATATCCTTTACACACGGATGTCACTTGTTGATGCAGTACAGCCTGAGGGCTTAGCTGCTTACGTGCAGTGAGCCCTTTGATGATATTACGGACCGTAGATGGTGAAATCCCTAAATTCCTTGCAATAGCTGGTTGAGAAAGGTTTTTCTTAAAGTGTTCAACAACGTGCTCACGCATTTGTTGACAAAGTGGTGACCCTCGCCCCATTCTTGTTTGTGAATGACTGAGCATTTCATGGAATCTACATTTATACCCAATCATGGCACCCACCTGTTCCCAATTTGCCTGTTCACCTTTGGGATGTTCCAAATAAGTGTTTGATGAGCATTCCTCAACTTTATCAGTATTTATTGCCACCTTTACCAACTTCTTTGTCACGTGTTGCTGGCATCAAATTCTAAAGTTAATGATTATTTGCAAAAAAAAATTTGAACATCAAATATGTTGTCTTTTTAGCATATTCAACTGAATATGGGTTGAAAATGATTTGCAAATCATTGTATTCCGTTTATATTTACATCTAACACAATTTCCCAACTCATATGGAAACGGGGTTTGTAAGAAGGTGCGCTTGTTTTATCTCTCTGTGAGAAGGAGAGACAAGAAGGAGTGAGAAACGCCTGTAGTGTAATGCCCGCAGTTAAAAGCAACTGCAAGAGAACGTATACTTGAATATCACGATAGTAATTTTCTATATCGCACAGAGACAAACCCAGGATATATCGAGTATATCGATATATCGCCTAGCCCTACAAGGAACCAGTGCCGCCTTCCTTTCAACACTGACAGATAAACCCTACTGATTAATAGTCAAAGGCAAGTGAGTCCCCTGATCACTAATCAAGAGCAGGTGTGGAGAACAGGGCCAACAAACAGTGGTGAAGTCACTGCAAGACATAATCAAAACAGAAAGTGGAACGATAGAGGGCAAGACAGGAAGAAAGACTATAAACACAGGAAAAACCGTCACGCAGATCATGACATTTGACATGCATATAATGTACATACAGTATGTACATCAAAGGAGTACACACAACAAAGTGCTTTTTTCAAGGTGAAAAAGTAATCAATAGATTTTTAATAAAGCAGAAACCAAGAGAGCATTTGTGTCCGCTTCAGTGAAGAACCAAAGCAACCCTTTGACTCCTTCAAGCGGTCAAAAGAAAAAGCATGTCCAATTTGTTTAGAAATCAATATTCATTGAGGTAATGTGTTGTGCAGTGACTCTGCCTCTCAGGGAGATTCATTGCAGCCACACAAGCATCCTTTCTTCCAGCTGAAGAGCCGCAGACAGAAAATACAACTCCGAAATAAATAGCTATGAATATAATAATATAATGACACCATGAGGACGAACGAGAAGCGTCCATGAGTGCTACGTCAACAAGAACAATCACACATGCAAAGACGTTTCGATTCATGGCAGCCATGTTTTTCCTTTCATATCCTGCTCAAGTTCGACTGAACAAATTCTGCAACACGTCTTGAAGTTACTGTCCGTTTTTTTGCAGAGTTGCGCGGGAAATTTCAAGTTAATACAACTTATGGCGTCAAACTATGGGTTGTATTGTTTTTAGGGATGCCAACGGTAACGCTTAACGCATGTGATTAATAAGAAATTATCGCGTTATCAAATATTATATATGATTCCTGAGCGCGGCCACCGCTGCTGCTCAGTGCTCCCCTCACCTACCGGTGGGTGAACATGGGGATAGGTCAAATGCAGAGGATAATTTCATCCCAACTAGTGTGTGTGTGACTATCGTTGGAACTTTAACTTTAAATATGAAGAAAATTGATCATATTCGGGTTAAGGCTTAACCCGGCATACGCGTGCATTGGTACACGGTCTGTGATCACGATGAGACTTTAGAAAAAACGGAGATAACTTGTTGGTATTGCATCGACAAACATTCTCATCATCGGCGCACATCAAGTTTAAAATGCAATCTGAAAGCGAAACACATACTCAAATATGGCGCTGAAAGCATGAATGCTACATCTACAACAAGCAGAGGAGAACGCTATGCTGGCGGTTTACATGTGTCAATGTTGTCAACAAAAGTAGCACAATTAATTTAAACATATGCCTTTGCTAAAAAGACAGCCACAGCATGTAAACCACTTAACAAATGTGAAAAGTCCTGCAAGAAGATAATAATAATAATAATAATAATAATAATAATACATTTTAATTATAAGGCGCCTTTCTGGGCACTCAAGGACACCGTACAAAATCACAACAATAAAATTTAAATTGGATTAAAAAAAACAACAACAACAACAACAACAAAGAGAAAAGAAAAGATGATTACAATGAATAAGCAGTCAGGAATAGGTGTGTTTTGAGTCTTGATTTGAAGAGGGATATTGAATCTAAGTTGCGAGGATGCCTTTCATATCACCACAGCTAATCCGTCGTAAAACAACTTGGAGAGGCACAATAACTGTCATGTGGGGGTCGCAGCTTGCTGCGGGGTTGTTCTTCCATCGCAAAAGACGCTCCGGACGACAGCGTGAAGGTAGGGTTGGTTTTATTAACATAAATAATCCTTGGATTTATTCATATAAATAATCCAAACTACCACAAACGCAAAAAATACAAGAAAAAAAAAGGCAAGCGTGCCTAAAACACAAAAAGTTACTCTTTAACAGAAACTAGGACATGGACATGGAAACTTACTTGGTCAGAATCAGATTTAAGCCGGTGTGATATCAAGACAACAAAGGCAGAAAGAGTGACTGGCAAAGGCAACTTAAATAATGCCTCTGATTAGCGCTCGGGAAGCAGGTGAGCGGTCGAGCACTAATCAGAGACAGGTGAACACAATGAGTGACCATGACAACCAAAACAAACTCACAGGAGCACAACCAAGTACTAAAGCAGTCCAAAACTAACAGAAAATAATTAAACAAACATGATCCGGACCACGGATCATGACAATAACAACAAGGATTAACCAACTGTACTCCACAAACAAGAGCATCAAGTTGCAACTACAGGCTGAATGTGAATGTATGTTGCTTACTGGAGAACTTTGGACATCTGTAAGTAGTCACAACGAGCTGCGGCTGCATTGTATCAAAAAAAGAGATCAGCATTGTCATTTGTAGAGTTAAACAAGTGTGTTTGCTTAAACAACTGGTTAAACTAAAGAAAAGTAAATGGTGCACTATGTTAGGTTGTTTATGAGTGCCTGTACTACATTGTCAGTGTAGTTCAGTTGAAATTATTCCGGACATGCATACCAGATTACATTTGTGCACAAACTAAGGTTGACAGTTTTAATTTCAAAATGTCCCAAAAGGAGTAGGAAGAAGCAGAGCTTATTAAATTACACCCCTTTCCACATATCACAACAATTCTCAGAGCAATGTAAATATAATTGTGTTCCATCCTTGTGTTCAATATACACCAATTAAAGGTTTTACACATTGGGTCTCAAGGCGAACCCTCAGGACGGAATGTGAACACACCCACGCCTACACAGATTAACCCAAACCCGACCTCCTGGCCCAGCTTCCTTCACACATCCCACTGCCCCCAACCATCCAGGCAGATTGGACCAACAAAACTGCTAGCTCTGTAAGTTTTGGCACTTCAAACAGTCCTGTTTGTCGTGTCGGTCACATCTCGATATCTCTGGACCAAGATTGATCATTGCAAAGGCCCAGACTGACCTTTCCCAGAGAGAAATGGCTACTGAGCCCAGAGCTCCATTTAGCACCACCAGCAGGCAGTTGTGGTCTGGCAGCCCAGACCCTAACTTGGGAACAGTGAAACATGCAGAACACACCCAACCCCCAGCAGCCAGAGGCCCAGAGAAGGCCAGATTTACTTGCAAAGTTACCTGCAAAGACCACAGCGCAGCCACGTCCATCCCAAAGTCCAACCCAAAAACCCAACAATGCAACACAAAAATGTAAGCACTCTATGATCATTAAATAACATTTTCACCATCACTTATATCAATTAATAGTGCATGATTGTGGAAAACATTTGTTTTATTAAAAAAAAAAAAAAAAAAAAAAAAAAGGGAATTTAAAGCATTTTTATCATCATTTTCAATATGTCTCATAGTATTAGGAAAAAAAAAGTGGTTCAAAAAATAATTACAAAAGTATTAGGGGTGTGGGAAAAAATCGATTCGAATTCGAATCGCGATTCTCACATTGTGCGATTCAGTATCGATTCTCATTTTTAAAAATATTATCTTTTTTTTTTTTTTTTTAATTAATCAATCCAACAAAACAATTCACAGCAATACCATGACAATGCAATCCAATTCTAAAACCATACCTGACCCAGCAACACTCAGAACTGCAATAAACAGAGCAATTGAGAGGAGACACAAACACGACACAGAACAAACCAAAAGTAGTGAAACAAAAATGAATATTATCAACAACAGTATCAATATTAGTTACAATTTCAACATAGCAGTGATTAAAAATCCCTCATTGACATAATCGTTAGACATTTATAAAAATTAAAAATAAAAGAACAATAGTGTCACAGTGGCTTACACTTGCATCTCATCTCATAAGCTTGACAACACACCGTGTCCAATATTTTCACAAAGATAAAATAAGTCATATTTTTGGTTCATTTAGTAGTTAAAACAAATTTACATTATTGCAATCAGTTGATAAAACATTGTCCTTTACAATTATAAAAGCTTTTTACAAAAATCTACTACTCTGCTTGCATGTCAGCAGACTGGGGTAGATCCTGCTGAAATCCTATGTATTGAATGAATAGAGAATCGTTTTGAATCGGGAAAAAAATCGTTTTTGAATCGAGAATCGCGTTGAATCGGGAAAAAAATCGATTTAGAATCGAATCGTGACCCCAAGAATCGATATTGAATCGAATCGTGGGACACCCAAAGATTCGCAGCCCTAAAAAGTATTTTACCATCCCTTACATCGTTATTGTTGCATTATACTGTAGACAGATTTTATACTCATATTATTCAGTTCTGTGCTCATAACATACCTTATGCAATTGTCGATTGGTAACTGTACCTTGATTGCAATATTATTGCAAAGACTTGATTCTTAACATACTTATTACTGTCACAAAGTTTTGAGAAAATCAATGACTTACAGTTCGGTAAAACATTTAAAAATCATTCTGACCACTACATTGCATGTGTATCCAAATATTTACTTAAGCAAATTTTATTCATGCAAGCGAATAAAACCTGTGATTAATCATGATTAATCACAGTTCTAATGTGTGATTGATCTGATTAAAAAAAAAAAAAAATCACTTGACAGCCCTAATTGTTTTATACTACAGTCGGCGTAAATATTCTGACAGATGTTCACTTCGAGGCCCTGCGATGAGGTGGCGACTTGTCCAGGGTGTACCCCGCCTACCGTCCGAATGCAGCTGAGATAGGCTCCAGCGACCCCCCCGCGACCCCAAAAGGGACAAGCGGTAGAAAATGGATGGATGGATGGATGAATGGATGTTCACTTCGATATGTTCAAGCAATAGTTCAAGAGTAGTGTCAGGGTCTGAGTGGTTTCTTCCTGTCCAGCGCTTTTACTTTTGTTTAATTTCCTGTTTTGTGGTTTGCTCTGCAGTGACTTTAACCCTGCTCCTGAGCGCTATTCCCCTCACCTGCCTCTGATTAGTAATCAGGAGACCCCCCTGCCTCTGATCACAAATCAGAGGGGTTTAAATGCCAACCTTGCTTCACAGACAGGGCTGGATCATTTAAATTGTACTTGCATAGTAGCTTTCCTTATGCACAATCTTGTTGTTTTTGTATTATTGTGAATACATTTTGACCTACATGCCGTCTCCGCATCTTGGGGTCACGAAAACCCCAACTATGCGGAATCGGAACGAGTAAATTAGTTAGCTCATACAAACCAATACTATTGTTAGAGTAGCACAGATGTTAGCAAGCAGGCTATTTTCTGCTTCACAGTGCATAACTTCACAACTTTTGACTTGAGGAGACAAATTAGTATTAAGGCTGCAGCTATCGATTACTTTAGTAATTGAGTAATTTATCGATTAATTTGTTCACTTAACTGAATAACTGGATAAAACACCCTATAGCTTCAAATAGTATTTTAGAGGAAATATTTGAAATAAAGATTGTTCTGCTTGTCATAAAATTAACTATTTTGTTTAAACAAATGCATCATCAACATTGAAATTGCACTTTTAATGTGTGCATTAATTAAAAAGAAAAGAAAAACCTTCTCTGCTGTTTGCTAACACATAGATTACATCACCCACACACCGACATTCTCATGTGTGCTCTATTGCAGGCTGTGCAGAAACTATGTCTGCATGTTTTAAGTTCTTGGGACTCCATGCGGCCCAGATGTTATCACTTTTTATTAGTTACACCCATTATACGATTAATCGAAGTGACAATATAATTTGAAGCATTTTTTTTAATCAAATTAATCAATTAATCATTGCAGCCCTAACTAGAATCACATAGGCGTATACAGTCGTGGTCAAAAGTTGACATACACTTGTAAAGAACATAATGTCATGGCTGTCTTGAGTTTCCAATAATTTCTACAACTCTTATTTTTTTTATGATAGAGTGATTGGAGCACATACTTGTTGGTCACAAAAAACATCCATGAAGTTTGGTTCTTTTATGAATTTATTATGGGTCTACTGAAAATGTGACCAAATCTGCTGGGTCAAAAGTATACATACAGCAATGTTAATATTTGCTTACATGTCCATTGGCAAGTTTCACTGCAATAAGGCGCTTTTGGTAGCCATCCACAAGCTTCTGGTTGAATTTTTGACCACTCCTCTTGACAAAATTGGTGCAGTTCAGCTAGATTTGTTGGTTTTCTGACGTGGACTTGTTTCTTCAGCATTGTCCACACGTTTAAGTCAAGCCATTCTAAAACCTTAATTCTAGCCTGATTTAGCCATTCCTTTACCACTTTTGACGTGTGTTTGGGGCAGAGCCGGCCCAAGGCATAAGCGTACTAAGCACTTGCTTAGGGCCCCGCGGCCACCAGGGGGCCCCCAAAAGCAATTAACAAAAAATTATTATTTTTTATTTTTTGCATGTACGAGTCTGACTGATGATTTCTAAATGATCAAAGATATATTATTGTACAAAAACACAATTTTAGGTCAACATTTTTGCACATTGCTGTTTCAGGTTTTTGTTACCAAAAATAATAAAGTGAATCAGAATCAGCTTTATTGTCCAGTTATGTTTAACACACATGGAATTTAACTTCAGTAGACTGCGCTCTCTTTGTACAAAGTCAACATTAAATATGAACAATTAACTAAAAATATAAACTAGTAATTAAAGACTAATATGTACAAGACTGATGAGACAAGATGACACTTTTACTGTAAATACAAAGCTTTATCACTTGGACTGTTCAACCCCAGGCCACTCTTGTAGCTGAATGTTTTCTACATTTTAAGATTAGGAACCATATGTGGCACTCTGGACATCATTCGTTCATTCATTGGTATTATTTATGTTCTTAACTGGGCCACCCCCATATCTTTATAAATGACATGTCATTTGTAAAGACATGCCAGGCTGACAATAGGTTAATGTAAACAACACTGCCAGAGCCGCAATGAGTTTATATATTATTTATATATTATTGGCAGAAATAGAGGGCCCCAAAATCAAATTTTGCTTAGGGCCCCATGGAGGCTTGGGCCGGCACTGGTTTGGGGTCATTGTCCTGTTGGTACACCCAACTGCGTCCATGACTTTAGGTTGTCCTGAAGAATTTGGAGGTAATCCTCCTTTTTCATTGTCCCATTTACTCTCTGTAAAGCACCAGTTCCATTGGCAGCAAAACAGGCCCAGATCATAATAATACCACCACCATGCTTGACAGTAGCAATGGTGTTCTTGGGATTAAAGGCCTCACCATTTCTCCTCCAAACATATTAAGTTAAAGTTAAAGTACCAATGATTGTCTCACACACACACTAGGTGTGGCGAAATTATTCTCTGCATTTGACCCATCACCCTTGATCACCCCCTGGGAGGTGAGGGGTGCATAGAGCAGCAGCGGTGGCCGCGCCCGGGAATCATTTTTGGTGATTCAACCCCCAATTCCAACCCTTGATGCTGAGTGCCAAGCAGGGAGGTAATGGGTCCCATTTTTATAGTCTTTGGTATGACTCGGCCGGGGTTTGAACTCACAACCTACCGATCTCAGGGCGGACACTCTAACTGCTGGGTATTGAGGCCAAACAGCCCAATTTCTGTTTCATCTGACATCACATGGACATAGATTAGACTGGGTATTGTGGCCAAACAGCCCAATTTTTGTTTCATCTGACATCACATGGACATAGATAAGACCTTCTGGAGGAAAGTTCATGAAATAATGTTTTTTGTGACAAACAAGTATGTGCTCCAATCACTCTATCACAAAAAATAAGAGTTGTAGAAATGATTGGAAACTCAAGACAGCCATGACATTACGTTCTTTACAAGTGTATATAAACTTTTGACCACGACTGTAGTAAGTCCAGCATGGTTACATTTGTGATGAATGAGCTGATGGTACTGTAGATGACATGTTGGAGCAAATACAATAAAAACATCATTTTTAGTATCATTAACTGCAACACACTGTAAAGCAACAACGCTATCGCTTTCCCTGGCACTTTGCACACTTTGCCCAAGGATAGGCTGTTTTATTATATTTGTCAGTACATAGTGCTTCAGTAAAAACATAGAGACAAATGGTGAGGGGTTGACAACAGAAGCCTCAGGGGTGGGGGGGTGGCAGAAGCATCAAGAAGAGAGAAAATACAGTCCAGACTGACTCAGCATCAGGTTGATAAAAAGTGGCTGTGATTGGCCAGAGAAGATTCGGATCTTGTTTAGCTGGAGGCAGACGCATGCAGCCCGAAGGACCGCCAACATGTCTGCATGCCAAAATCCCGCCTGACTGACACTTGTAAACACAATTGTCATGTCTGTGTGATCATGTTTTGTTTTAGTCATGTTCGGTTTTGTTTTTGGACTCTTTGTGCACTTTTGTTTGTTTTGTCACCATAACAACCCATTAGTTTTCACCTGTCATTTCACGCACCTGTTTCACGTTTTGAGTCACGCACCTGTTTTCACTGATCATGTCACTGCTATTTAAGCCTGTCCGTTTCCGCTGATCGTCCTGGTGACATTATCATATATATCTATCCTTTCTACCTCTGCTACCTGTCATGCCAAGCCATTGTTTCATGCACGTTTTGTATATTTCATGTGTAGCGTTTTTGCCTTTGTGCAAGTTTTTGTTTCATTAGCAAAGTTTTTGTACTTCCGCCTTGTGCACGCTTTTCTTTGTTCTTTTTGTTAGTGTAAAATTAAACATGTACTTACATTCACGCCTTGCCCGCGCCAACTTTCCTTTGCACCATGGGAAAACAAACCCCTAGGTCAGGGGTCGGCAACCCGCGGCTCTAGAGCCGCATGCGGCTCTTTAGCGCCGCCCTAGTGGCTCTCTGGAGCTTTTTCAGAAATGTATGAAAAATGGAAAAAGATGAGGGGAAAACAATCTATTTTTTGTTTTAATATGGTTTCTGTAGGAGGACAAACATGACACAAACCTCCCTAATTGTTATAAAGCACACTGTTTATATTTAACATGCTTCACTGATTCGAGTATTTGGCGAGCGCCGTTTTATCCTACTAATTTTGGCGGTCCTTGAACTCACCTTAGTTTGTTTACATGTATAACTTTCTAGGACGTGTTTTATACCACTTCTTTTTCTGTCTCATTTTGTCCACCAAACTTTTAAGGTTGTGCATGAAAGGTGAGTTTTGTTGATGTTATTGACTTGTTGGAGTGCTAATCAGACATATTTGGTCACTGCATGACTGCAAGCTAATCGATGCTAACATGCTATTTAGGCTAGCTATATGTACATATTGCATCATAATGCCTCATTTGTAGCTATATTTGAGGTCATTTAGTTTCCTTTAAGTCCTCTTAATTCAATTTATATCCCATGACACACTATCTGTATGTAATATGGCTTTTAATTTTTTTGCGGCTCCAGACAGATTTTTTTTTTGTATTTTTGGTCCAATATGGCTCTTTCAACATTTTGGGTTGCCGACCCCTGCCCTAGGTCCACGTGTTGACAACAATATACAAACCATTTCACTGACTTAGCAAATACATTGTTTATTGATTTACCAGTGAATCTATGCATCACACCCTTTTTGTATTTGACACATGGCTGCAATCTGACTCATTAACATACAACGTTTTCACTTTCAAATTGGATCCGAGAACATCTTGCCAATATTGAGATTAGCAGGAATCAAACATACTTGTTTTATTTTGTTGTGCAGAATGGTAGGCAAGTTTTCATCAAGTGTAATTAGTCAAACAGAGAACAATGATAGGTATGAAAAACACTTACCTATTTATTATTAACCGACTGGAATCAACATATGCTGTCTATAAGTTAAAATGGAGGGGTCGTTGGCCAATAATGAATTAGGTTTAAGTAAGTTGAATGATGTGGACACGTTTGTTACTGGATGCTTCCTAGCACGCTTCTGCCTTGGAGACTTTGTATGTGTAAGTAATATGCAATTATAATTATTTGATACTTGTTCATTCTGACAAATGTGCTGTTTTAGACTGTAAATGTGATCTCTGAAGGACACTTACCATGTATGTCTACCTAGTGTGCTATTGTGTGCTTAGCTGTTGTGTAATGGCTAGCTCTTGGGAGCCTTTAGTCTACTATTTGAACCTTTTGGAAAGAACTTGACTAAAAAACAAGATAAGATTATGGGAGGCCATTTAGATGTTAACTGGCAGTTAACTAAGTAGAACTGCTTGTATTGAAGAGTTTACCTCTGGTACTTGTTTTTTGCTGATATCGGACCATCTTTCTTATATCAATATCGACACTTCGAATGTTTACGTCATGTACATAATATATTCACTATTATGTATTGTCCCTATTTCAAATAAATGAATACGTTCAAACACTGATTGGTTAACTTGGCTAACGATGACAGCATATTACAGGAGAAGTTCCATGAAGTAAATGTAGCCTTTACAACGGGGGTGTCAAACGTACGGATCAGGCCCGCGAACAGGTTTTATCCGGCCCGCGGGATGAGTTTGCTAAGTATAAAAAATTAGCCGAAATGTTTGAATGAAAGAAACTGCTGTTCTATACGTGTCCACTAGATGTCGCAATAGCAATTATTTGTATCTTTGTAGATGATGCTACATATATAAAAAAAATAAACCACATGATGATCAGTCGAGGAACATGAGCAAACTACATTAACAACATCATGTAGTTTGATTTTGATACTTTTTTTATCCTGATAGATTGAAAACTAACAAATGAGTTGACTGATGAACATTATTACATAATCTATTCAGAAAGTATAAATAATGACAAATAAAGAGAACCGCAACATGTAAGTGTAAAACAAAAACGACAACATCATTATGATTTGTACATTTTCAGAATGTGCTTGTTCTATTTTTAAACAAAGAAAACAATCTGAAGTTGTCTTTATTTTTAATTTATCGTGCCATGCTTTTACCAGTCCGGCCCACTTGGGAGTAGATTTTTCTCCACGTGGCCCCCGATTTAAAATTAGTTTGACACCCCTGCTTTACAGAATCTACATAGTATTACATACTCATGAATCACTTATACATCAGCATGCTGGCGTGCGTATATGAAGGACTAGTCTACTTTCAAGCTGCAGCTGTTTATCTAAAGATTTCAGTACAAGCCCAATAGATAAAGTATGTTTGATCATGACAAAAATAGTGTAGTAATTCCAATTAATGGGTAAATAAGCAGCATAATAGTTTTTTGTGTAAAAAGAGGACCATTTGCAGTTGGCTGTGGGCCTCCTGTGCAGGCCTGTCATTGTCTGAGGCAAAGACGAGAGGCGGCTCTGCAGACCGAAGCTGACGGCCAATCAAACCTTCTGTCGCTATAACACTTTACACAGCATATGACAGTAGCAGCAACTGCCAATTGCCACCAATATGCTGTCACTGGCACCCAGGACACACGTGAACGGAATCGCAATTTGCGCTCTCGCTATCAGCTCACGTGTTCCGTCGTGCTCGTCACCAAGCCATGATGGCTTCTGGTGCCAGTGTGCCAACACTGTGAACGCACAGATGGAGAAACAAGAGAGCGGCATCGCACCGGAAAAAACACAGTTGAAAAAAATTCACGTTTCACTGAGAAGAAGAAGAAGAAGGTCGAATACCCTAAATGCTCAAATTATAGTCAGATTATGTGACTTTAAGGTTTTACTACTTACGTATAAAATACTACACAGTCTAGCTCCATCTTATCTTGCTGATTGTATTGTACCATATGTCCCGGCAAGAAATCTGCGTTCAAAGAACTCCGGCTTATTAGTGATTCCCAGAGCCCAAAAAAAGTCTGCGGGCTATAGAGCGTTTTCTATTGGGGCTCCAGTACTATGGAATGCCCTCCCGGTAACAGTTGGAGATGTTACCTCAGTAGAAGCATTTAAGTCCCATCTTAAAACTCATTTGTATACTCTAGCCTTTAAATAGACCCCCCTTTTAGACCAGTTGATCTGCCGTTTCTGTTCTGCTCTGCCCTTCCGCTCGGGATGGTCTCCTGCTGGCCCCACTATAAACTGGACTCTCACTATTATGTAAGATCCACTATGGACTATACTCTCACAATATTATGCTAGATCCACTCGACGTCCATTGCACCGGTCGCCCAAGGAGGGGTCCCCACATCTGCTATCCTCTCCTAGGTATCTCATTGTCCCATTGAGTTTTTCCTTGCCCTGATGTGGGATCTGAGACGAGGATGTCGTTGTGGCTTGTGCAGCCCTTTGAGCCACTTGTGATTTAGGGCTATTAAAATAAACATTGATTGATTGACATTGAGTTATTTTTTTACCTAAACGCAAAGAAGATGCAGCGTTAATCGGAAGCATGCTGTCATTGAACAGAGAATATTATGTCCTGAATCTGAAAACTGATTATAAATGTAATAAGTTTTTTATTTTTTATTTTATTTGAAAGGGGCCATATTATTATTATTATTTTTACGTTTAAAACACTTCCATGTGGTCTACATAACATGCAATGGCGGTCTGTTGGTCAAAATGTTGCATAGATTAGGTTTTACAGACCATGTTCAAGCCACTTTCTTACTGTCACTTCAAGATGCGCTGTTTTATGTGGCGGTCTTATTTTCACGCCCACTCGTTTGTAGTTTTTAGCGTTTCTATAGCGAGTCTACTGACAGATATAAGTTCGAACTAGACCAGCTCAGTGGCCTTGTGGTTAGAGTGTCCGCCCTGAGACTGGGAGGTCGTGAGTTCAAACCCCGGCCGAGTCATACCAAAACTACAAAAAAATGGAACCCTTTAACTCCCTGCTTGGCACTCAGCATCAAGGGTTGGAATTGGGGGTTGAATCATTAAAATGATTCCCGAGCGAGGCGCACTCTGCTGCTCACTGCTCCCCTCACCTTCCAGGGGGTGAACATGGGGATGGGTCAAATGCGGAGGACACATTTCACCACACCCAGTGTGTGTGTGACAATCATTGGAACTAGGGCTGGGCGATATATATCGATATACGCGATATATCGCGGGTTTGTCTCTGTGCGATATAGAAAATGACTATATCGTGATATTCGAGTATGCGTTCTCACACAGTTGCTTTTAGCTGCTGGCATTACACGACAGGCTCTCCTCGCTCTTTCCTGTCTCTCACAGACAGCAAGCGCAACTTCTACACACGTCACATACTGTCACGTCATACCTCACATACGTACACGCCCTCGCGCAGCAAAGCGGTAGCAGCATGGCTAACGTTAGCTGTGATGCTAACGGTAATACGAGCGAAAGAAGGTGCGAATCTGGTAACAAATGAAGGAATAATTAATTCCCCCAAAAAACAGCAGGGGGTCCATCGTCTGGCGGTGGTTTGGCTTCAAGTGGGAATATGTCGAACAGACAACCGTAATTTGTCAAGTGTGGGGCGAAAGCGTTGCTATAAAAAGTAGCATTACTGCCAATATGTAGCATCATTTTAAAAGTCACATGCTAGAGAATGAACAGTTCTTACTCCGCATGTCAACATCTCCGTTCGGTGCCACACGCCCACACCATCAAAATGCCGAGGCAAACATTTCCAGATCAACACAGTATGAAAAAAAATGTGATTTTTTTTTTTTTTGTTGTGATTTCCTTCTCTGCATTAAAGTTTTAAAGTAGCATATATTAATGGAGAATGAAGAAGAATGTTTTAATGTAGACACATAGAATCATCATTCTGCTGTGATTATATGCATCAAGTGTTCATTCAAGGCTAAGGCAAAATATCGAGATATATATCGTGTATCGCAATATGGCCTTAAAATATCGCAATATTAAAAAAAGGTCATATCGCCCAGCCCTAATTGGAACTTTAACTTAACTTTAACTATACACTGGCAACAGCAGAAGATGCATGTGCATGTACGAGCCAGTCTGCCCCACAACAAGAGGGTAGCAAAAAAGAAGGAGCTTATTGACTATACCATGGAAAAAAATGCTGTACGCACGCAAGGCACTCTGGGTATATTTCTACCATACTCGGACAATCACAGCAAAATTGTCGCAAAAGGAGCAAATTCCAAAAATCTCTTTTGGCGGAAGTAGGGTTAGATTAGATTGTTTTATTTCAAAGGGGACAATGCAATTTCATAAAAACACATGAATACACATGGTTAAAGAAAAGCCAGAATTAGCCAGAAGGCTAGTTTTCATCTCTAGTCCCCTGGCCATGATGTAAAAAAGGAATTAAAATTACAATTTAAAAGAAAAAGAATAAAAGCACACAATACATACACAATATGATAAAAATAAAATACAACATCACAACATAACTTGTATCTTAGCTTCAAAACAGGCTCATCTTTCAGTGCTGGCAGCTGTAGGCGTTGATAAGCCACATTTTAAATTTTTTTGTGAAGTCCTTGTAAGTTGTGACCAGTTTAACGTCCTCAGGTACTCAGAAAGGAAAGCAAAATTGTTTTATAAATATACCCGCAATGCATGGTTTGATTTCAAATTTTAAGCACTTATGTAGATCCCAAATTCACAGGAATCAATAGGTAAGAAAATTGGTTTTGCATAACGGGGCCCCTTTAATAACGTCAATGATGAGATTGAATAATGAGAAAATGGAAGCAATAAACATGGCGATCTTTGACTGCATGCTTGTTTATGAACAAGTTTATGCACAACAATTGATTGTAAACACACGTGACTTTCACACCAACAGCTGACTTGCAACATTTTAAAGCGCATAAATAAATCTGTAGAATGCTGACCACTCATCGTTAGGGAACGCTACCAAAACATACTTTTTTTACGACATAAAGGGTAATAACCAAAAAGTATCTATCAGCAACCTGCAACAAATGCTTGACATTGATATTCCACGTTGTAAGTAATAGTAGTAGTAATAGCAATGATATTGTGCAAGTAACATTTTGTAAGTAATAGTAGTAGTAGTAATAGTAATGATATTGTACACGTAACATTTTGTAAGTAATGGTAGTAGTAATGATAGTGTGCAGGTAACATTTTGTACAAACCCTGTTTCCATATGAGTTGGGAAATTGTGTTAGATGTAAATATAAACGGAATACAATGATTTGCAAATCATTTTCAACCCATATTCAGTTGATAATGCTACAAAGACAACATATTTGATGTTCAAACTGATAAACTTTTTTTTTTTTGCAAATAATCATTAACTTTAGAATTTGATGGCAGCAACACGTGACAAAGAAGTTGGGAAAGGTGGCAATAAATACTGATAAAGTTGAGGAATGCTCATCGAACCCTTATTTGGAACATCCCACAGGTGAACAGGCTAATTGGGAACAGGTGGGTGCCATGATTGGGTATAAAAGTAGATTCCATGAAATGCTCAGTCATTCACAAACAAGGATGGGGCGAGAGTCACCACTTTGTCAACAAATGCGTGAGCAAATTGTTGAACAGTTTAAGAAAAACCTTTCTCAACCAGCTATTGCAAGGAATTTAGAGATTTCACCATCTACGGTCCGTAATATCATCAAAGGGTTCAGAGAATCTGGAGAAATCACTGCACGTAAGCAGCTAAGCCCGTGACCTTCGATCCCTCAGGCTGTACTGCATCAACAAGCGACATCAGTGGGTAAAGGATATCACCACATGGGCTCAGGAACACTTCAGAAACCCACTGTCAGTAACTACAGTTGGTCGCTACATCTGTAAGTGCAAGTTAAAACTCTCCTATGCAAGGCGAAAACCGTTTATCAACAACACCCAGAGACGCCGTCGGCTTCGCTGGGCCTGAGCTCATCTAAGATGGGTTGATACAAAGTGGAAATGTGTTCTGTGGTCTGACGAGTCCACATTTCAAATTGTTTTTGGAAATTGTGGATGTCGTTTCCTCCGGACCAAAGAGGAAAAGAACCATCTGGATTTTTATAGGCGCAAAGTTGAAACGCCAGCATATGTGATGGTATGGGGGTGTATTAATGCCCAAGACATGGGTAGCTTACACATCTGTGAAGGCGCCATTAATGCTGAAAGGTACATACAGGTTTTGGAGCAACATATGTTGCCATCCAAGCAACGTTACCATGGACGCCCCTGCTTATTTCAGCAAGACAATGCCAAGCCACGTGTTACATCAACGTGGCTTCATAGTAAAAGAGTGCGGGTACTAGACTGGCCTGCCTGTACTCCAGACCTGTCTCCCATTGAAAATGTGTGGCGCATTATGAAGCCTAAAATACCACAACAGAGACCCCCGGACTGTTGAACAATAGTAGTATGAACAATGCTATTGTACAAGTAACATGTTGAAAGTAGTAGTAGAGGTGATCTTTTACAAGTAACACTGTGTAAAAAGTAGTTGTAGTGGTAGTAATCACAGAAGCACGCAGCAAGTTTGATGCTCTTTTTAAACTTTATTGCCAACATTAGGAGGCCAACAGCAGTGCTCAGTTCCAACATTGCACACATTGTGAATGCACTTCACAACAAACACACAACAGACTGTTTGCACTAGGGCTGAAACGATGCGTCGACGTAGTCGACGTCATCGGTTACGTAAATACGTCGAGGACGTTTTTGTTCGTCGACGCGTCGCATATTTACGTCACACTACCGTCATGGCGGAGCGCAAAGCAGACGATGCGAGCGGTGCGAGCGAGGGGAAAAAAGCACGCCAAAAGTCGTCAGAAGTGTGGGAGTATTTCAATAAACGGCCTAAGAAGAAACGCTACTTTTACTCCGCTACTTTTATCTACATTCAGCTCGCTACTCGCTACTAATTTTTATCGATCTGTTAATGCACGCTTTGTTTGTTTTGGTCTGTCAGACAGACCTTCATAGTGCCTGCCTTACTGGTGACGTTTCACTTCGTTCCACCAATCAGATGCAGTCACTGGTGACGTTGGACCAATCAAACAGAGCCAGGGGTCACATGACCTGACTGGCTCCGAGCTAACTTCGGGTGTTACCATTTAGTGGTCAATTGTACGGAATATGTACTGTACTGTGCAATCTACTAATAAAAGTTCCAATCAATCAATCAAAAGTGTGAAGGAAAAAAGACCCTTTTTTTATTTCGACCGTAAAGACTGACTGCACAGTTCCTGTCTTCACAATAAAAGTCCCGCTCCATCGCGCCTGCGCTTTCAAAATAAGAGTCTCCGAAAGCCAGCGCAAACAAGCTAGCAAGCTACGGAGTTTGCCGCCAATGTATTTCTTGTAAAGGGTATAAAAACGAATATGGAAGGTGGACAAATAAGATGCCAAATAACAACCACTTTCATGTGGTATTAGACAGAAAGGAGGAACTTTTTTTCTCCTCCATTTGAAAACGTGGACGTTACCAGCACTGCTTCCTGATTACAATCAATGCAAGTCATCAGAATCAGGTAATACACCAACTTATATTCTTGTCTTCATGAAAGAAAGGAATCTATATGTTAAACATGCATGTATAATTATTAAAACACCTTTAACATGTAAACAAAAACGGCAAAATAAATAAATATAAATTATATACTGTATATATCAATGTATGTATATATATATATATGTGTGTGTGTGTGTGTGTGTGTGTGTATATATATACACATATATATATATATATATATATATATATATATATATATATATATATATATATATATATATATATATATATATATATATATATATATGATATGTGTGTGTATGTTACTCAGTACTTGAGTAGTTTTTTCACAACATACTTTTTACTCAAGTAAATATTTGGGTGACTACTCCTTACTTTTACTTGAGTAATAAATCTCTAAAGTAACAGTACTCTTACTTGAGTACAATTTCTGGCTACTCTACCCACCTCTGCTAATAATGTTGTTGTATGCACACTGTGTCGAGCGGAAATGGCCTATCATAGCAGCACAACGGCAGCGTTCTTGCCATCACCATCAATTAGTCAATCGTCCGCGTGAGTATACGTTGTCATCATTACACAAAAACATGAATGTGTCATTTGTATCTGCGTTGTAAATTCATAAACTAAAGCACCGTTTCGCTCTGAGAGGAGCGTTTGGCGTGCCTGTTCAGTGTTTACAAAGACGCGCTCCTTTTTAACGCTAACGTTAATTAGTTGTACAAATACCTTTTACAACATTAACAATTACGTATACTATGTACAAACGAACAATTAACTTTCACTTTAATCATACTATCATTGTTGTGTTATTAAGCAAAATAAGCAAAAGTTTTACTTTTGTTGAAATGTTTACACTGTTGTTACAGAATATTTCGTTTTGCACTTTTTTGTATTGGATGTTTATCTTTATTTTTGCACATTTTAGCAAATAAGCAATACTTTTACTTTTGTTGAAATGTTTACACTGTTACAGAATATTTCCGTTTTGCACTTTTTTGAATTGGATGTTTATCTTTATTTTTGCACATTTTAAAGCAAAATAAGCAATACTTTTACTTTTGAAATGCTTATACTATTGCAGAATATTAAGATTTGCACTGGATGTTTACTTTTATATTTGCACATTAAAAGCAAATAAGCTACTTTTAATTTTGTTAAATGTTTACATTGTTACAGAATATTTTGTCATGTTGTTGTCAATGTTGACTGAGTGGCCATACTTTTTTTTTTGTAAATAAAAGCCATGCCTTTTGAAAAAACTGGCCTACATTTATTTTTTCATCTTCATTTTAAATAAAAAAAATAATCGGTAAAAGGAAAAATAATCTATAGATTAATCGAAAAAATAATCTATAGATTAACCGATTAATCGAAAAAATAATCTATAGATTAATCGATAGAAAAATAATCGTTAGCTGCAGCCTTAGTTTGCACTACCCCTGTGTTTCACAAAGTTGGTCTTTTCTTGTATTTTGGTCAAGTCATTTACAAAAGGTAATTATGGTAGACTGTAGGCTGCTAGGACCCAGCAGCTACACAACAGCTAAGCACACAATAGCACACAAGCTAGGCATGGGTAATAATAATTGAACAATGTTGCAGCCAAAAAACAACATATTTGTGAATATAAACAAGTATCAAATAATTATAGTTGCATATTACTTACACATACAAAGTCTCCAAGGCAGAGACGTATTAGAAAGTATCCAATAACAAACACATCATTCAACTTACTGTGTCATGAGTTTCGCTTTATGAATAATTGTGACCACTAAGTGTCGCCAAAAACAATTACCCATCCATCCATCCATTTTTGGGGGGTCGCGGGGGGCCAGGAGCCTATACTAATAATAATAATAATAATAATGGATTACATTTATATAGCGCTTTTCTAGACACTCAAAGCGCTTCACAGAGAAGTGAGAACCTATCATTCATTCACTCCACATTCACACCTATCCCAGCTGCACTTGTACACCCTGAACAAGTCGCCACCTCATCGCAGGGCCAACACAAATAGACAACATTCACACTTACACACTCGGGCCAATTACCACCCCGCTTAAATTCAAAGAGAGCTTTATTAAGTCTGTCATAAGGTTAGTGTTTTTCATACATACCGTTGTTCTGTTTGAATAATTTGCATTGATCAAACCTTTTATAACATTCCACACTACAAAATCATAAAAGTATGTATGATTCCTCCTGATATTGTATCGGATTAATATCAGTATCGGCCAAGGACACCCCAAGCCAATATCAATAAAAACACTCTCTGCGCACGGATATTGCCACTGTTTTGACACCATACCGCGAGGTTATTTGCTTGTAACAAGACCACCCATCGACAATAGACTGCGGCTACTAATTAGATGCATTAATTGGTGTATTTATTAATCTCATATCTTCAAATGACTGCTGATTAGAGATGTCTGATAATGGCTTTTTTGCCGATATCCAATATTCCGATATTGTACAACTCTTAATTACCGATTCCGATATATACAGTCGTGGAATTAACACATTATTATGCCTAATTTTGTTGTGATGCCCCACTGGATGCATTAAACAATGTAACAAGGTTTTCCAAAATAAATCAACTCAAGTTATGGAAAAAAATGTCAACATGGCACTGCCATATTTATTATTGAAGTCACAAAGTGCATTATGTTTTTTTAACATGCCTCAAAACAGCAGCTTGGAATTTGGGACATGCTCTCCCTGAGAGAGCATGAGGAGGTTGAGGTGGGCGGGGTTGAGGTGGGAGGCAGCGGGGGGTGTATATTGTAGCGTCCCGGAAGAGTTAGTGCTGCAAGGGGTTCTGGGTATTTGTTCTGTTGTGTTTATGTTGTGTCCCGGTGCGGATGTTCTCCCGAAATGTGTTTGTCATTCTTGTTTGGTGTGGGTTCACAGTGTGGCGCTTATTTGTAAAAGTGTTAAAGTTGTTTATACGGCCACCCTCATTGTGACCTGTATGGTGGTTGACCAATTATGCTTGCATTCACTTGTGTGTGTGAGAAGCCGTAGATATTATGTGATTGGCCCGGCACGCAAAGACAGTGCCTTTAAAGGCCTACTGAAATGCGATTTTCTTATTTAAACGGGGATAGCAGGTCCATTCTATGTGCCATACTTGATCATTCCGCGATATTGCCATATTTTTGCTGAAAGGATTTAGTAGAGAACATCGACGATAAAGTTCGCAACTTTTGGTCGCTGATAAAAAAGCCTTGCCTGTACCGGAAGTAGCAGACGAGTAGCGTGACGTCACAGGTTGTGGAGCTCCTCACATCTGCACATTGTTTACAATCATGGCCACCAGCAGAGAGAGCGATTCGGACCGAGAAAGCAACGATTTCCCCATTAATTTGAGCGAGGGTGAAAGATTCGTGGATGAGGAAAGTGAGAGTGAAGGACTAGAGGGCAGTGGGAGCGATTCTGAAAGGGAAGATGCTGTGAGAGGCGGGTGGGACCTGATATTCAGTTGGGAATGACTAAAACAGTAAATAAACACAAGACATATACAGGTAAAAGCCAGTAAATTAGAATATTTTGAAAAACTTTATTTATTTCAGTAATTGCATTCAAAAGGTATAACTTGTACATTATATTTATTCATTGCACACAGACTGATGCATTCAAATGTTTATTTAATTTAATTTTGATGATTTGAAGTGGCAACAAATGAAAATCCAAAATTCCGTGTGTCACAAAATTAGAATATTACTTAAGGCTAATACAAAAAAGGGATTTTTAGAAATGTTGGCCAACTGAAAAGTATGAAAATGAAAAATATGAGCATGTACAATACTCAATACTTGGTTGGAGCTCCTTTTGCCTCAATTACTGCGTTAATGCGGCGTGGCATGGAGTCGATGAGTTTCTGGCACTGCTCAGGTGTTATGAGAGCCCAGGTTGCTCTGATAGTGGCCTTCAACTCTTCTGCGTTTTTGGGTCTGGCATTCTGCATCTTCCTTTTCACAATACCCCACAGATTTTCTATGGGGCTAAGGTCAGGGGAGTTGGCGGGCCAATTTAGAACAGAAATACCATGGTCCGTAAACCAGGCACGGGTAGATTTTGCGCTGTGTGCAGGCGCCAAGTCCTGTTGGAACTTGAAATCTCCATCTCCATAGAGCAGGTCAGCAGCAAGAAGCATGAAGTGCTCTAAAACTTGCTGGTAGACGGCTGCGTTGACCCTGGATCTCAGGAAACAGAGTGGACCGACACCAGCAGATGACATGGCACCCCAAACCATCACTGATGGTGGAAACTTTACACTAGACTTCAGGCAACGTGGATCCTGTGCCTCTCCTGTCTTCCTCCAGACTCTGGGACCTCGATTTCCAAAGGAAATGCAAAATTTGCATGGTTGGGTGATGGTTTGGGGTGCCATGTCATCTGCTGGTGTCGGTCCACTCTGTTTCCTGAGATCCAGGGTCAACGCAGCCGTCTACCAGCAAGTTTTAGAGCACTTCATGCTTCCTGCTGCTGACCTGCTCTATGGAGATGGAGATTTCAAGTTCCAACAGGACTTGGCGCCTGCACACAGCGCAAGATCTACCCGTGCCTGGTTTACGGACCATGGTATTTCTGTTCTAAATTGGCCCGCCAACTCCCCTGACCTTAGCCCCATAGAAAATCTGTGGGGTATTGTGAAAAGGAAGATGCAGAATGCCAGACCCAAAAACACAGAAGAGTTGAAGGCCACTATCAGAGCAACCTGGGCTCTCATAACACCTGAGCAGTGCCAGAAACTCATCGACTCCATGCCACGCCCGCATTAACGCAGTAATTGAGGCAAAAGGAGCTCCAACCAAGTATTGAGTATTGTACATGCTCATATTTTTCATTTTCATACTTTTCAGTTGGCCAACATTTCTAAAAATCCCTTTTTTGTATTAGCCTTAAGTAATATTCTAATTTTGTGACACACGGAATTTTGGATTTTCATTTGTTGCCACTTCAAATCATCAAAATTAAATGAAATAAACATTTGAATGCATCAGTCTGTGTGCAATGAATAAATATAATGTACAAGTTACACCTTTTGAATGCAATTACTGAAATAAATCAAGTTTTTCAAAATATTCTAATTTACTGGCTTTTACCTGTATATACTCTATTAGCCACAACACAACCAGGCCTATATTTAATATGTCACAAATTAATCCCGCATAACAAACATCTCCCCCCTCCCGTCCATATAACCCGCCAAAACAACTCAAACACCTGCACAACACACTCAATCCCACAGCCCAAAGTACCGTTCACCTCCCCAAAGTTCATACAGCACATATATTTCCCCAAAGTCCCCAAAGTTACGTACGTGACATGCACATAGCGGCACGCACGTACGGGCAAGCGATCAAATGTTTGGAAGCGTACTCACGGTACCGTGTCTGCGTATCCAACTCAAAGTCCTCCTGGTAAGAGTCTCTGTTGTCCCAGTTCTCCACAGGCCAATGGTAAAGATTGACTGTCATCTTTCGGGAATGTAAACAATGAAACACCGGCCGTGTTTGTGTTGCTGAAGTCGGCCGCAATACACCGCTTCCCATCTACAGCTTTCTTCTTTGCTGTCTCCATTGTTCATTGAACAAATTGCTAAAGATTCACCAACACAGATGTCCAGAATACTGTGGAATTTTGCGATGAAAACAGACGACTTAATAGCTGGCCACCATGCTGTCCCAAAATGTCCTCTACAATCCGTGACGTCACGCGCTGACGTCATCATACCGAGACGTTTTCAGCAGGATATTTCGCGCGAAATTTAAAATTGCACTTTAGTAAGCTAACCCGGCCGTATTGGCATGTGTTGCCATGTTAAGATTTCATCATTGATATATAAACTATCAGACTGCGTGGTCGGTAGTAGTGGGTTTCAGTAGGCCTTTAAGGTTTATTGGTGCTCTGTACTTCTCCCTACGACCACTCCGTATAGCGGCGTTTTAAAAAGTCATAAATTTTACTTTTTGAAACCGATACCGATAATTTCCGATGTTACATTTTAAAGCATTTATCGGCCGATAATATCGGCAGTCCGATATTATCGGACATTTCTACTGCTGATTCATCAAATCTTAAAGCCATTGGAGTAAAAATTGAGTGCACTACTTGGCAGGATAACATGATCGGGCAGCATTTCGAGCTCAGAACATCGAGAGAGATTCTGCCATCACATAATATGAACATTTTAAAAATAATCAACTGGAGAGGATGATGGAAATGTAGAGAAATAAGTGACGTAATAGCAATGACACTGTTGATGTATTATTTGTGTGGAGGACAGGACTGCTTATCTCCCTGAACTCAACCACAATGGGCCTTGTCAGGGCGTCTTGACAGAGACAAATGCTGCATCGTTAGGAAATATTAGTGGCCTTACTGGGATACCTGCAGCCCCCTCCCGGAACACCTCAATAGGGAGCGGCGGCCCCTCGGGGGAGCTTGATAAGACATAGCACAGCTCAATAAGGCCTGAAGCATGCAGCAGTTCTGACACTTTGAGGAGACACTGACTGCTACACTTGATGTCATGTTTTGTGCTCTAATGAGACAGCGGCACAAGAAACACAGACTGATGAGAGTGTCAGCAGCAGGAAAACATGTACACAAGCTGTCGGCGGGGCTTAATTCTACAACTCTGTTAGCATGTGCAGCTAACTGAACGCGGCACACGACGAAGTCTTGCTAATTAGCTGGGGTGTAATCAGGTCAAGTTGGCAGCAGTGGAGCGGCAGCTTAACCACAGATATTTCAACTAGATTGCAAAGAATGATTATGCTACAGTCATTTACTGTGCATGCAATACTGTTCTTAAATCTCTATATAAATACACCCATATTGCTGCAAAGATTTGATTCAAAATCAAGTCTCGATTCGATTCTCCCAACAACCTACTCAGTGGTTAGAGTGTCCGCCCTGAGATCAGTAGGTTGTGAGTTCAAACCCCGGCCGAGTCATACCAAAGACTATAAAAATGGGACCCATTACCTCCCTGCTTGGCACTCAGCATCAAGGGTTGGAATTGGGGGTTAAATTACCAAAAATGATTCCCTGGCTGCTGCTCACTTCTCCCCTCACCTCCCAGGGTGTGAACAAGGGGATGGGTCAAATGCAGAGGGCACATTTCACCACACCTAGTGTGTGTGTGACAATCATTGGCACTTTAACTTAAGTCAAAACAGGCAAGAAGTCACATAAGCTCCTTAATTTGGTTGCTTGGGTCGGCAGAGCGGACGGGTTCCGGGTTTGATCCTAGCTTCCGCCATCCTCGTCACTGCTGTTGTGTCCTTGGGTAAGACACTTTACCCACCTGCTCCCAGTGCCACCCACTCTGGTTTACATGTAACTTAGGCCATGTCTACACTAAGTCGTTTAACCCCTTAAACGAATAATTATTTAGCCTAAGCCCCGTTTCAGCCACACTAAACCAGCGTTAAAGGTCCCCCTCCTCGGACAAATTTTTACACGAAAAAAGGCAGCCGTGTATTTCTTGAATCTCCGGCACTTAGCTTTGTATGGACTGATTGATCGTTTACAAAGTGAGTTCGTAGAGGAAGTGACGCCAGAAAGACCATCAGAAAGAACGCGCCACAGCCGGCTTCATAATAAAGCGGTTTCGTAACTCGGGGGTAAACACTGGAAATATGAAGGCGAGTCATCCAAACATGTCCGTGTTTCTCCTTCTTCTACATGTACGGACGCTTGTGGAAATCACACATGAATACCTTAAGAGAAGGCGATTGCAGCTATTTGGGATACAACACTTCTCAGACGGCAAGAGAACTTTCCAATGTCCGGCCGAGTCAGCTGTGATGCTATTTAGCGAAAAACTTTGTACATTTGTCGAAGGAGAGACAACGAGAATGCGAGCTCTCGTGGAAGTGATAAAAATGGTAGCGTGTGCTTTGTATTACTTGGTCGTCGAGGAAAACAGTGAATGCATTTGGACTGGCAAAGCAGACTGTATCAGTTATTGTCCGCCATGTATGTCGCGGACTCAACGTCTCTAGGTCCAGAGTAGATAAAGTCACCAAAAAGGAATGGACAATGAAGGTGAAGGCAAAAGAGTGAGGAGTGTCCTGACCAGATATCTAGATCCCTAGTTTGATTGATGTAGAATGTTCTTTATCACATTGTTTACGTGTCTAATAAAGATTTGATTAATTTATGATGGCTCAGGTGTGATTCACTACAATAGGGCCCCACAGCACACTGGATTCCAGTTCATTGAAATACCACAACACTGTATATTGTTCAGATAAGTTACATTTAAGAATTTGCACACAAAGCAACACTGGAGGTGACTATGACTCGCGCATTTTCCGCACATGCGTATTAGGTCGCGTTGCACTGGCGGATAGAGGGGGGAGGCGGTCTTAAACGGTGGCATTGTTGTGTGTGGACACGGATAAGATTAGGTGGTATTTACCCTGGATAACCTTATCCGGCTTAGTGTAAACAGGGCCTTAGACATAAGTAAAATTCACTTCACTTCACTGCTGACATATTAATTATATTAGGTGACCACAGATGAGACGCTAGCTGTTCAAAGTCGGGACCCGGGGTGGACCACTCTTCTGTGCATCAGTTGGGGACGTCTCTGCGCTGCTGACTTGTCTCCACTCAAGATGATCTCCTACTGGCCCCACTATGGACTGGACTCTCACAATATTAACTACATCCACTCGACGTCCATTGCACCGGTCGCCCAGGGGGGTCCCCACATCTTTGGTCCCCTCCAAAGTTTCTCATTGTATCCCATTAGGTTGAGTTTTTTTCTTGCCCTGATGTGGGATCTGAGCCGAGGATGTCGTTGTGGCTTGTGCAGCCCGTTGAGACACTCGTGATTAAGGGCTATATACTGTAAATCAGGGGTGCTCATTACGTTGATCGCGATCTACCGGTCGATCTCGGAGGGTGTGTCAGTCGATCACCAGCCAGGCATTAAAAAAATAGTCCTAAAAATGAGCGATCATAAATCTTCACTATGACGTCACTTTCGTCACTTGATTGACATTCACGGCACCCGAGGGTCTTTTGAGATGACGCTGGCTGCTGCCAGCTCATTAAAATTACCGACTGGAAGGCGAGAAACACTTTATTTCAACAGACTCTGGCGCCGTACCTGTCGTCAAAACTCCAAAGACCGACTGCACAGTTGCACAATAAAAGCTCTGCTTCATCCTGCCTGCGCTACCAAAATAAGAGTCTCAGAAAGCTGGCGTGCACAAGCTAGCAAGCTACGGAGTTTGCCGACAATGTATTTCTTGTAAAGTGTATACAAAGGAGTACGGAAGCTGGACAAATAAGATGCCAAAAACCAACCACTTTCATGTGGTATTGGACAGAAAGGAGGACTTTTTTTCTCCTCCATTCGAAAATGCGGACGTTATCATCACCACTGTCTGATTCCAATCAATGCAAGTCATCACAATCAGGTAATACACCAACTTATATTCTTGTCTTCAAGAAAGAAAGGAATCTATAAGTGTTAAACATGCTTGTATTATTTTTAACCACCTTTAACTTGTTAACAATATTAACTATATGTGTTAAACATGCTTGTATTATCTTTAACCACCTTTAACTTGTTAACAATATTAACTATATGTGTTAAACATGCTTGTATTATCTTTAACCACCTTTAACTTGTTAACAATATTAACTATATGTGTTAAACATGCTTGTTTTATCTTTAACCACCTTTAAGTTGTTAACAATATTAACTATATGTGTTAAACATGCTTGTATTATCTTTAACCACCTTTAAGTTGTTAACAATATTAACTATATGTGTTAAATATGCTTGTTTTATCTTTAACCACCTTTAAGTTGTTAACAATATTAACTATTTGTGTTAAACATGCTTGTATTATTTTTAACCACCTTTAACTTGTTAACAATATTAACTATATGTGTTAAACATGCTTGCATTATCTTTAAACACCTTTAACTTGTTAACAATATTAACTATATGTATTAAACATACTTGTATTATCATTAAACACCTTTAATGTATTAACAATATTAACTATATGTGTTATACATGCTTGCATTATCATTAAACACCTTTAACTTGTTAACAAAAACATATATTTCATAAATAAGTAAATATAAATTATATATATGAATGAGGTAGATCCCCACGACTTGATCAATTGAAAAGTAGCTCGCCTGCAGAAAAAGTGTGAGCACCCCTGCTGTAAATAAACGTTGATTGATTGATTAAATTATGCTCGGGATGTAACAATTACCGATAATACTCCTGACGGTTAGTTAGTTTCACTGTTTCAAATTAAAATGATCGAAAAACCGTGATTGATAATCGCACTTCAATTAAACTCACGGACTGGAGATACTGCTCATTTCCCAGAGAAGCAAGCTAGCATCGCTAATCGCTAACTAGCTGCTAGCATCACTAATCGCTTTTTAAAAATATTTCCCATTTTTCCCCCACATTCACCAATCTATGAGTTTAATCGAACTGTGGTTATCGCAAGATAGCAGCTCGCAAATTTGTGAATGTGATTTTTTTAATTTTTTTTATTAAAAGGTGCCATATGTAGTAATGTGGCCAGAAATGGTACTGCAATCACGGTCAAATTTCTGACTAGATACGCTCCTGTACTTGGTATCATTACAGTGGATGTTAGGTGTAGATCCACCAATGGCGTTCTTTTTTTTTATTGTAGCATCCCGGAAGAGTTGGTGCTGCAGGGAATTCTGGGAAATTGTTCTGAAGTTTTTATGTTGGGTTGCGGTGCAAATATTGTCCCGAAATGTGTTTGGCATGACCCGAGGATGCAGAGCAAGTAGGTAATATGCGGGTGAAGATATGTTGAATGGGTAAAGGCAGGAAGCACCAGCGTGACACCACTATGCAGAGAAGGTAGGTAATGTGCGGATGAAGCTATGTTGTATGGGTGAAAGAAGGAAGGGCAGGTGTGATCGAGGCAATGCAGACAAGGTAGGTAATGTGCATGGGTAAAGGCAGAAAGCACCAGAGTGACCCCACTATGCAGAGAAGGTAGGTAGTGTGCGGGTGGAAGTAGGTTGAATGGGTAAAGGCAGGAAGCACCAGCGTGACCTTACTATGCATTGTTGTTTAGTGTGGTTTCACTATATGGCACAGGTTTATAACAGTGTTGGCGTTGTTCATAGGGCCACATGAATGTGACATGTATGGCTGTTGACTAAGTATGATCTTCATTCATGTTTATGCATTGAGTTCAAAATCATGATGTTTGTCTCAATGGTTAATGTTGGGGCATAGTGAAATCTTGTCTTGTCTATGTCAGCTATAGACTTTTTTTTTTTTTAACACTGTCAATGTCATGGTTCCAGTGTCGTACGGTGTGTAGTGAAGCGTGTCTAGCTACCGCGCGTCTTACTGGGATGATACTTGAAATAAATGTACTTATGGCGTGGAAAGAAGGCCAGATGTTCATACTTAAGGTTGTCTTGTACACAAGATAAAGGAGGACTACAATTACCAAACTTCTTACATTATTATATCTCCTTCGGTTGTGAACAAGCAAGCCACTTATTTCATTCTTCTGCAGATAAGGACTGGATCAACATAGAAAAAAATATGTTAATGAATTTGGACATTGATGTGGGGAGCTTATATTATATTAAACAAATACCTAATGAATTGAGGCAGAGCCCAATAGAAGCCACCTTTAACATTCTAAAACTGTGCCAGAAAATACTAGGAATCAACCCAATGACATCTGTCAATCAACCGCTTTGGTACAATCCTAATATTATCATTAATAAAAATGTGGTTAAATGGACAACATGGAAAGACAGAGGTATTACTAAACCTCATCATATTATTAATAAAAACTCTTTTAAACCGTTCAATGATTTAGTTGATCAATATAATGTACCCAGAAATCATTTTTTACATTTTATCTTTTGAAAACACGCTGTAAATAAATGCATATCCTCTGAAAGTATGTCCTTAAAGGGGAACATTATCACCAGACCTATGTAAGCGTCAATATATACCTTGATGTTGCAGAAAAAAGACCATATATTTTTTTAATCGATTTCCGAACTCTAAATGGGTGAATTTTGGCGAATTAAACGCCTGTTGTGACGTCACATCGGGAAGCAATCCGCCATTTTCTCAAACACCGAGTCAAATCAGCTCTTTTATTTTCCGTTTTTTCGACTGTTTTCCGTACCTTGGAGACATCATGCTTCGTTGGTGTGTTGTCAGAGGGTGTAACAACACGAACAGGGACGGATTCAAGTTGCACCAGTGGCCCAAAGATGCGAAAGTGGCAAGAAATTGGACGTTTGTTCCGCACACTTTACCGACGAAAGCTATGCTACGACAGAGATGGCAAGAATGTGTGGATATCCTACGACACTCAAAGCAGATGCATTTCCAACGATAAAGTCAAAGAAATCTGCCGCCAGACCCCCATTGAATCTGCCGGAGTGTGTGAGCAATTCAGGGACAAAGGACCTCGGTAGCACGGCAAGCAATGGCGGCAGTTTGTTCCCGCAGACGAGCGAGCTAAACCCCCTGGATGTCTTGGCTCACACCGTCCCTTAAACTGGACAGATCAGCTTTCAGGAAAAGAGCGCGGATGAGGGTATGTCTACAGAATATATTAATTGATGAAAACTGGGCTGTCTGCACTCTCAAACTGCATGTTGTTGCCAAATGTATTTCATATGCTGTAAACCTAGTTCATAGATGTTAGTTTCCTTTAATGCCAAACAAACACATACCAATCGTTGGTTAGAAGGCCATCGCCGAATTCGTCCTCGCTTGTGTCGCTGGCTGTCGTGTCGTTTTCGTCGGTTTCGCTTGCATACGGTTCAAACCGATATGGCTCAATAGCTTCAGTTTCTTCTTCAATTTCATTTTCGCTACCTGCCTCCACACTACAACCATCCGTTTCAATACATTCGTAATCTGTTGAATCGCTTAAGCCGCTGAAATCCGAGTCTGAAATGGACGGGTGTTTATAACGATGGTTAAAATCAGGCACTTTGAAGCTTTTTTTAGGGATATTGCGTGATGGGTAATATTTTGAAAAAAACTTCGAAAAATGTAATAAACCACTGGGAACTGATTTTTAATGGTTTTAACCATTCTGAAATTGTGATAATGTTCCCCTTTAAATAGCCATGAACTGGAAAATGCACTTTTTAATCAAGATACAATTAAGAAATTAATTAAACTATTTTATGGAATAATAAATGAACACCACACTAGAAATGCAAATGATGCGTGTGTTCGGAAATGGATGATGGACTTAAACATTTTAGATGAAAGAGACATATCATGGAATGATATTTGGAAAAATGCCAATAAGCCCTTTAGAAGCATTAAAGATAAGCTGACTCAATTTAAGATATTGAATAAATTCTATTTTACATCTTCTCAGCTGTTTAAAATTGGTGTAGTAGATAGCAAGTTATGTATGAAGTGTTGGGCAGCTGAGGGAACTCTTGTTCATTTATTGTGGGGATGTCAGAGAATAAAAGAGTTATGGTTGAAAACAACAAAAGAAGAAATCACATTCCTTAATATAAACATCCCAATGACACTGCAAACTTGTATTCTTGGGGATCTACATCAATTTAGTAACGTGTCATCAAAGAGTAAAAAGGCTTTTCTTTCAATATGCATAATAACAAAAAGGGTAATATTTAAAAAATGGATAGCTGTTGATAGTCCAACTCATACTGACTAGTACACACAAGCTATGGAGATGATATCAGTAGAACAAACTGCATTTAGTTCAGATAATAATGAGTCATATATTGGAATATGGGATCCATTATTTAAATTTGTTTCAACTAATAAATGAACCGAAATATGACTTATTACATATTTGTGGAAAATGTTGGACGCGGTGTGTTTTCGGGCTTATGGGATGTGATGCAAGTGTAAGCCACTGTGACACTATTGTTCATTTCTAATTTTTGTATTATGTTTTATTAATGTGTTTAATGATGATATCAATGAGGGTTTTTTAATCACTGCTATTTTGAAATTGTTACTAATATTGATGCTGTTGTCGATAATGTTCATTTTTGTTTCACTACATTTGGATTTGTGTGTCCTCAATTGCTCTGTTTATTGTTGACAAGGATTAGTGGTTTAGTAATAGTTACAACACCTTTGACTGCGGATAGACATTAGCCGCTAGCTAGCTAGCATGTTTTAAAGCACCTCTTCCTGAGGGCATTTCAGTGTTATAACTTCACCTTTATCTTTAGTTATTAAGCCAAAATGTGTCCGTTCTCCCTTTTCTGTCTACACACTGTGTCTGTTTGTAAGTACTCCGTGATTGTGCACTGCCAAATATGCTCGTCTGCATGACACGACGTGACGATGACGACGGGTGGGGGACCGGTACTTTTTAGAGGCGGTATAGTACCGAATATGATTCATTAGTATCGCGGTACTATACTAATACCGGTATACTGTACAACCCTAGAATTTGTGTTACCGTATTTTCCGCACTATTAGCCGCACCTAAAAACCACAAATTTACTCAAAAGCTGACAGTGCGGCTTATAACCCGGTGCGCTTTATATATGGATTAATATTAAGATTCATTTTCATAAAGTTTAGGTCTCGCAACTACGGTAAACAGCCGCCATCTTTTTTCCCCGTAGAAGAGGAAGCGCTTCTTCTTCTACTGTAAGCAACCACCCGCCCCCATAGAAGAAGAAGCGCGCGGATATTACGTTTCATTTCATTTGTGTGTTTACATCTGTAAAGACCACAAAATGGCTCCTATTAAGAGACACGCGTACAACGTAGAATTCAAACTCAAGGCAATAAGTCACGCAGTAGAACACGGAAATAGAGCAGCAGCAAGAGAATTGAAGCAACAAGATGACCTGCGCCACTAAGACAGGGAGACAGCGCCGGACGACATACGCCAACATCTGCCAGTGGATTGTAAATGCCTGGGCGGATATATCGGTCTCAACTGTGGTCCGAACTTTCCGGAAGGCAGGATTCACGGAACTGCTGGACAACAATAGCAACATTGACTCTGATGACTTCGACGAGACGGAGCCGGCCATTTTGGATCCCGTATTCGCCCAACTTTTTAATTCGGACACCGAAGGAGAAGAATTCGAGGGATTTATGAATGAAGAATAACTTCAGAAAGTGAGCGTTATGTTTATTTTGTGTGTTGTGACATTGCTATTGCTCTGCACTATTTTGAATTTTACTATGTTTGTGATTGCACATTTGCACATTACCGTACATTTTGGGAGTGAACAGAGTTGTTAGAACGCTGGTTTTTAATATATTATTAAAGTTTGACTGACCTATCTGACTGTTTTTTTGACATTCCCTTTAGCGCAGTTAGATGCGGCTTATAACACGGGGCGGCTTATAGGTGGACAAAGTTTTGAAATATGCCGTTCATTGAAGGCGCGGCTTATAACCCAGGGCGGCTTATGGTGCGGAAAATACGGTATTAAAGGGGAACATTATCACAATTTCAGAATGGTTAAAACCATTAAAAATCAATTCCCAGTGGCTTATTATATTTTTCGAAGTTTTTTTCAAAATTTTACCCATCACGCAATATCCCTAAAAAAAGCTTCAAAGTGCCTGATCGTTATAAACACCCATCCATTTTCCTGTGACGTCACATAGTGAAGCCAACACAAACAAACATGGCGGAAAGAACAGCAAGCTATAGCGACATTAGCTCGGATTCAGACTCAGATTTCAGCGGCTTAAGCGATTCAACAGATTACGAATGTATTGAAACGGATGGTTGTAGTGTGGAGGCAGGTAGCGAAAACGAAATTGAAGAAGGAACTGAAGCTATTGAGCCATATCGGTTTGAACCGTATGCAAGCGAAACCGACGAAAACGACACGACAGCCAGCGACACGGGAGAAAGCGAGGACGAATTCGACGATCGCCTTCTAACCAACGATTGGTATGTGTTTGTTTGGCATTAAAGGAAACTAACAACTATGAACTAGGTTTACAGCATATGAAATACATTTGGCAACAACATGCATTTTGAGAGTGCAGACAGCCCAATTTTCATCAATATATTCTGTAGACATACCCTCATCCGCGCTCTTTTCCTGAAAGCTGATCTGTCCAGTTTTGGAGTTGATGTCAGCAGGCCAGGGAAGCTGGGGTCGATAGGGGGTTTAGCTCGCTCGTCTGCGGGAACAAACTGCCGCCATTGCTTGCCGTGCTACCGAGGTCCTTTGTCCCTGAATTGCTCACACACTCCGGCAGATTCAATGGGGGTCTGGCGGCAGATTTCTTTGACTTTATCGTTGGAAATGCATCTGCTTTGAGTGTCGCAGGATATCCACACATTCTTGCCATCTCTGTCGTAGCATAGCTTTCGGCGGTAAAGTGTGCGGAACAAACGTCCAATTTCTTGCCACTTTCGCATCTTTGGGCCACTGGTGCAACTTGAATCCGTCCCTGTTCGTGTTGTTACACCCTGCGACAACACACCAACGAGGCATGATGTCTCCAAGGTACGGAAAACAGTCGAAAAAACGGAAAATAACAGAGCTGATTTGACTCGGTGTTTGTAATGTGTTTGAGAAAATGGCGGATTGCTTCCCGATGTGACGTCATTGCTCCGAGAGCGAATAATAGAAAGGCGTTTAATTCGCCAAAATTCACCCATTTAGAGTTCGGAAATCGGTTAAAAAAATATATGGTCTTTTTTCTGCAACATCAAGGTATATATTGACGCTTACATAGGTCTGGTGATAATGTTCCCCTTTAAAGACGCAAATCGGGCCACAAAACAAATCTTGTTTAGGGACACAAAAAGCCTACAGCTTATTTTACATAGTTCACTGATAAATGTAAATTACAAGTTGCATTTAAGTAATAATTCATTGGACAAACCGAGTCCAAAAACAATGTAATTCCAATAATCCATTTTCGTTTATTGCAATATGTACAGAAAGTGGTTGCCACTGATATTTTTCCCCACCCCGAACCGGCACCGTTTCAAAAGCAGACTTGGCAGCAATACCGGAACATGTGTAAATGACATCCAAACCTTCCCGCAACAGCAATGATAAACGTGACAGATGTATTCATGAGTACAGAAAAGTGGCATCCAAGGTCTCCCAGAGTGCCGTAAAAGCCACGTAAATAACGGAGTGAAAAGAAGAAGACATGACGCCACAGGGAAACACAGGCTATTTATCTGAGAGCTAGCTGCACCTCAGCGAACGTCATGGGAAACAAAGGCCGGGCTTACATGTTTACATACACCCCATTCGGAGAGTGGGAGATAAGGGAAGGGTGACATTGAACAGGGGGCGGGGGGGCCGTGACACTATCAGAGGGATTGTTGGCATGGGTCCAAACAGGTGGAAACAAAAAGAAAAACGCCCACACACAGACACAAACACACACGGCAATAAAGCTAAACTAATCTCAAAGAGATACAAGTGTTTTTAGTTACATACAATGTTATGACACCAAAATAAACATACAAAGTTGTTTATTTTACACATAAATGTGAAAAACCTGGGGCCTGATCTACCAAGATGCAAATACCAGGTACTAAACAGTGTTTGCAAGCTAAAATGTTGTGTACTAGTAGTGGGCGAGTTGAGTGTGAAGTGAAGTGAATTATATTTATATAGCGCTTTTCTCTAGTGACCTAAAGCACTTTTACATAGTGAAACCCAATATCCAAGTTACATTTAAACCAGTGTGAAGTGAAGTGAATTATAGGGAATTATAGGGACGGCGTGGCGCAGTGGTAGAGTGCCCGTGCGCAACCCGAGGGTCCCTGGTTCAATCCCCACCTAGTACCAACCTCGTCATGTCCGTTGTGTCCTGAGCAAGACACTTCACCCTTGCTCCTGATGGCTGCTGGTTAGCGCCTTGCATGGCAGCTCCCGCCATCAGTGTGTGAATGTGTGTGTGAATGGGTAAATGTGGAAGTAGTGTCAAAGCGCTTTGAGTACCTTGAAGGTAGAAAAGCGCTATACAAGTACAACCCATTTATCATTTATTATCATTTATATATATATTATATTAAAAGGAGGTGACCCTAGTAATCTAAATAATTACAGACCGATCTCTAAACTCTCTGTTCTGGCAAAAGTGCTTGAATCCCTTATCAGTGAACAGATAAAATACTTTTTGGACACCAATTTTATTCTGCCACCATTTCAGTCAGGTTTTCGCAGAAATCACAGTGCTGTTACTGCTGCTATGAAGTTTATAAATGATGTAACTGAAGCTCTTGACAAGAAGCAGTGCTGTCTGTCCCTCTTTATTGACTTTTCAAAGGCATTTGATACTGTTGATCATGTCATTTTAATCAAACGTCTTTCAGCTATTGGTTTTTCTCAGCAAGCAGTTGGATGGTTTGCAAATTACCTCACAAGTAGAACTCAGGCTGTTCAGATAGAAGGTTCCTCCTCGGACATACTGCAAGTGAAAAAGGGTGTCCCTCAAGGTTCTGTGTTGGGCCCCTTATTATTCACTATTTACATAAATAATCTTGGACAGAATATTCCGAACTCAACTTTCCATTTCTATGCTGATGATACTGTCATATACTGCACAGCACCCACTCTTGCTGAGGCTTTTAAATATCTACAACATGCATTTGACAGAGTACAAGAACAACTTTGCTATCTTCAACTGGTTTTAAATGCAGAGAAAACAAAGTGTATGTTCTTTACCACATCAAAAACTGTAAGATCAGCACTGTGTGAGAACATTTTAACAAGAAATGGGCAACAAATTATGTTAGTATCTGCTTTTAAATATTTAGGATTTTTAATTGATGACCACTTGAGTTTTAAGGAGCACAGTCAGTATGTTGTAAAAAAAACCTGAAACTTTTACTGGGATTTTATTATAGAAACAAGTCTTGCTTTTCTTTTACTGTGAAACAGAAATTGGTGGAAACAACCTTTTTACCTGTTATTGACTATGGAGATGTGTTGTACATGAATGCTACTGCTGGTTGTCTCCACGAGCTGGATAGTGTGTACCACGGGGCACTGAGATTCATCACCAACTGTGCTCCCCTTACTCACCATTGCGTATTATACTCAATGGTTAACTGGACATCTTTATGTGCTCGACGCCCCAATCATTGGTATGTTTTCATCTACAAAACCATTCTGGGTATCACTCCATCTTATCTGTCTTGTCTTTTAACAAAGAAACAAGGAAGTCACAATCTTTGTTCAATGAATGTTCTGCAATTTGTCGTCCCCAAAGTAAGAACTGAACTGGGCAAGAAAGCATTTAGGTTTTCAGCACCGAAGGCTTGGAATAACCTACAATTGAATATTAAACTTCAAACCGTAGTTACGTTGAATGAGTTTAAAGCTTCTGTGAAAGGACTGCAGTCTACCTTGTCTGTATCTGTATGTGTCATGTGAGCAAGTTTTAATGTTGTAAATGTGATGTTTTATGTATTTGTTTACTGTTTTTAATGTAACCTTGCTGCCCTCTTGGCCAGGTCTCCCTTGGAAAAGAGATCTTTGATCTCAATGGGATTTTACCTGGTTAAATAAAGGCTGATAATAATAATATTTTTATAGTGCTTTTCTCTCGTGACTCAAAGCGCTTTTACATAGTGAAACCCAATATAGACTTAGGCTTCCTTTTTATTGTCATTCAAATTTTAACTTTACAGTACAGATAAAAACAAAATTGTGTTGCATTAGCTCATGGTAGTGCAGGATAAAAGAGCAATAAGGTGCAGATATAAATAAATAGATTACTGTACAGATAAATATATTGCACTTTTACATATGCATCCATGTTTATGGATGTATGTTGTAATGTCTTTATATTCCAGCGAGTTAATCCGTTTTTGGGGGGGGAATCGAGGAATTATTTTGATGCGTTCAAGAGTCAGATGGCCTGAGGGAAGAAGCTGTTACAGAACCTGGAGGTTCTGCTACGGAGGCTGCGGAACCTCTTTCTAGAGTCCAGCAATGAAAACAGTCCTTGGTGGGGGTGGGAGGAGTCTCTACAGATTTTCTGAGGCCTGGTCAGGCAGCGGCTTTTTGCGATGTGCTATGTGGCTTTTACCACGGAGACACTCATTTACTGTACCGTCATGTCATCATGCTCCTGCCTGTGGCATTGTGCTATGTTTTCAAACATGCAGTACACAAATATATTATCTACTTCTTTTTGTGAGCTTTTTAGACGCACTTCTGCAGTGCATGTAGGATCCCATTTGTTTTAGCTTGAGCTCATGGAAGACGCTGGCACTAACTGCGAGCGTGCACTGGAATGTTACAGATGCAAGAAAATGCATAATGCATAGAAAATAGGTTAGCAATATCTTCTATATAAAAAACACCTGCAGGCAGACTATGAAAACGCATCAATCTAATTTGTTTTAAACAGCCCCTTAAATCACCCAGCAGCTATAAATTCATAAAATGGTATTGTTGAACAGACAATGTTTTGTATAACAAGCCTTCGATGTAGTCCACCCATCCATCCACTTTCTACCGTTTGTTCCTTTCGGGGTCGGGGGTAGGAGGGCTGGAGCATAGCTTAGCTGCGCAAGAGCAGAAGGTAGCTGCCACCAAATGGCAACCCCACCAATGTATTTGGAGGTTGGATGAAGCCGAAGTACCCAGAGAGAACCCACGCAGTCAGTGGGAGACCATGCACACTCCACACTAATATATGTTATAGCACTTGTCAAAGCCATGCACAACTACTGTATGTTAAAGTTAAAAAGTTAAAGTACCAATGATTGTCACACACACACTAGGTGTGGCGAAATTCTTCTCTGCATTTGACCCATCACCCTTGATCACCCCCTGGGAGGTGAGGGGAGCAGTGAGCAGCAGCGGTGGCCGCGCCTGGGAATCATTTTTGGTAATTTAACCCCCAATTCCAACCCTTGATGCTGAGGGCCAAGCAGGGAGGTAATGGGTCCCATTTTTATAGTCTTTGGTATGACTCGGCCGGGGTTGGAACTCACGACCTACCTATCTCAGGGCGGACACTCTAACCACTATGTGTCTTCATAATAGTAAGTACATCTGATGATGGTTGTGAAAGAGTAGAGGTAAGTGGCCAAATCACACACTGATGGACTAAGTGATATGTGATTTGTCTTATTATTATCATGTAATTATCCCTTTAAGCAGAATCCAAGCCTGTGTTCTAGGAATGGGTACTTTTCACAGTAATCAAAAATGAATCACACTATGTTTTTTGTCTGCTCCTTTACCTTAAGGGCAGAGTGGTTTGCAGTGATATTGTTAGGTTTTCAATGCAGTGACAGGTGGTGATTAGAGCGGGTCCCTGGGAAATTCAATTGATCCCCAATTTAGAAAAATATATGTTTTTCTTATATTCTACTGTTTCTTAAATTGTAGCATTAAACTCCTTTGGTGTTATGATATGGTTAGAATTAACGTACAGTACAGGCCAAAAGTTTGGACACACCTTCTCCACAATTAATGCATTTTCTTTGTTTTATGACTATTTACATTGTAGATTGTCACTGAAGGCATCAAAACTATGAATGAATACATGTGGAGTTATGTACTTAACAAAAAAAAATTGAAATAACTGAATACATGTTTTGTATTGCAGTTTCTTCAAAATAGCCACCCGTTGCTCTGATTACTGCTTTGTACACTCCTGGCATTCTCTCGATGAGCTTCAAGCACACCTGTGAAGTGAAAACCATTTCAGGTGACTACCTCTTGAAGCTCATCAAGAGAATGCAAAGTGTGTGCAAAGCAGGAATCAGAGCAAAGGGTGGCTATTTTGAAGAAACTAGAATATAAAACTTGTTTTCAGTTATTGCACCTTTTTTGTTAAGTACATAACTCCACATGTTTTCACATAACTCATAGTGTGATGCCTTCAGTGACAATCTACAATGTAAATAGTCATGAAAATAAAGAAAACGCATTGAATGAGAAGATGTCCAAACTTTTGAACTGTACTGTGTCTATTAAGTTATGTTCAAAATGTATCTGAAATGACATCAAAATCTAAATTCTGCATTCACCTTCACCTGCTTACTTGAGAAAAAAGGCATCGATTTAATGTATTTTTTATCATTATGTTGTTGTTTTTTTATATCATTACAACACGTCCCCTAAACGTCGACAAGAAAGAGCACAGCACGCAGCAGTGTGGGTTTATTAACTATGATTTTCATATCTTTAATTGTTGAAATTAGAGGTGTCCTATAATATCGGACTGCCGATATTATCGGCTGATAAATGCTTTAAAATGTAATATCAGAATTGATTGGTATCGGTTTCAAAAACTAAAATGTATGACTTTTTAAAACGCTGCTGTGTACACGGTCGTAGGAAAAAGTACAGAGCGCCAATAAACCTTAAAGGTACTGCCTTTGCGCGCCGGCCCAATCACATAATATCTACGGCTTTTCACACACAAGTGAATGCAAGCCATACTTGGTCAACAGCCATACAGGTCACACTGAGGGTGGCCGTATAAACAACTTTAACACTGTTACAAATATGCGCCACACTGTGAACCCACACCAAACAAGAATGACAAACACATTTCAGGAGAACATCCGCACCGTAACACAACATAAACACAACAGAACAAATACCCAAAACCCCTTGCAGCACTAACTCTTCCGGGACGCTACAATATACACCCGTCCGCTACCCCTCCCCCCACCTCCTCATGCTCTCTCAGGGAGAGCATGTCCCAAATTCCAAGCTGCTGTTTTGAGGCATGTTAAAAAAAATAATCCACTTTGTGACTTCAATAATAAATATGGCAGTGCCATGTTGGCATTTTTTTCCTTAACTTGAGTTGATTTATTTTGGAAAATCTTGTTACATTGTTTAATGCATCCAGCGGGGCATCACAACAAAATTAGGCATAATAATGTGTTAATTCCACGACTGTATGTATCGGTATCGGTTGATATCGGAATCGGTAATTAAGAGTTGGACAATATCGGAATATTGGATATCGGCAAAAAAGCCATTATCGGATATAGCGTACAGGGGATCACGCCATTGTGTAGTCTGCTGACAACAAGCTTGGTTTATTTTGCTAATTACAGCCGCCACTAACAAACTACTTATTATAATCAACTATCTTATCTCATGAAGTGTAGTGAAGTTATTGTGGGGACAAGAGGGGCATAAGACAGCGAGACTACAACAACAATAACAACAGCAGCATATATGATATACACAAATATGATACCAAAAATTATAGCAAAGAAGTAGATAGTAATAACACAGAAATGACAATGAACATTATTGCACTACAATTGGAACAAAAGCATATCAGTAGAAATAGCAATATTGATAAAGAATAATAATAATGATTACCTATATTATCAACATAAAATCACTTCAAATGCAACAACACATAAATGTACTAAATACTTGAATTACGGAAAAAAGCATATAAAGAGGGGGGAGAAAGAAGAAGTGAAGTGAAGTGAATTATATTTATATAGCGCTTTTCTCTCGTGACTCAAATCACTTTTACATAGTGAAACCCAATATCTAAGTTACATTTAAACCAGTGTGGGTGGCAGTGGGAGAAGGTGGGTAAAGTGTCTTGCCCAAGGACACAACAGCAGTGACGAGGATGGCGGAAGCGGGGGATCGAACCTGGAACCCTCAAGTTGCTGGCACGGCCGCTCTACCAACCGAGCTGTACCGCCCCGCCTCCGTTGTTATGGTAATATAGATCAAGCTTGAGCAGTGCGCCGTGTTTTGTGAGCAATGGGAGGGACACGCTAAACAGACAATCGCGTAACAGTATCAACAATCAAGTTCTGTCTCGCTGTTGATTCTCTGCATGGAACGAGAAGAGAAATTGAAAACGAGTGCTGCAGGGACCGAACAAATTGTGGATAAAACAGAAAAAGTCAACTCAGTCGAGAGTATGGTTTTTTGTTTTTTTAACCGTAGTCTTTCACTGCGATCATCTTTTCTTTTCAACATGTATGTATGAACTAAACAACAGGTAGGAAATAAAGTGCAGGACTGTATAAATAAAATAAATAACAAAATATTTAAAAAATTGCTGCTTTAAAATACTAAATATGGTCCATCCATCCATTTTCTACCGCTTGTCCCGTTCGGAGTCGCGGGGGGTGCTGGAGCCTATCTCAGCTGCATTCGGGTCCAATAAAATGTAAATAATAATTACTGCATAACATAAATGCTATTCCTTACTGAAGTAAGAATAACAGACCAAATTTTATGTTACACAGACCACGTCACTACCTGGCACTATGTTTACATTTTTACACTTTGCACTATTTTAAGCATTTCTTACATATTCCTAATGATTGCACCTTCTTTTTAAGAGGTTATTGTGAAGTGTTAGTGAGTTTAGAAATGTGTTTAAATTGATTGAGAGTTGTGCATGATTGTGTTGACATGTTATTTCCTTTCTGCCGATAGCTAATCAGACGACGGTTATATTTGAAGGAAAAAAAAGGTTAACATTTAATATATTTTCTCCTGGTTCACATGTTCCATAGATCAATACAAAAATATCAATAATTATCGATATTGACCAACATGAAAAATATATATCATGATACTGTTTTCAGCTATATCGCTTAGTCCAGGGGTCGGCAACCCAAAACGTGAAAGAGCCATATTGGACCAAAAATACAAAAAACAAATCTGTCTGGAGCCGCAAAAAATGAAAAGCTGTATATAAGTCTCATAATGAAGGCAAAACATGACGTACGTGTCTATATTAGCTATAATAGCCTACTATCAGAATGACTATGTGTCGCCGGCTGAAAAAAATCTTTGTTGACAGAAATGTTGAAATTTAATACTTATTCTGCACATTTTTACAAAATTAAAAACCATTAGTAAATCAGAGGCTACTCATAAGGTGAGATAACTCCTGGAAATTACTGGGTTAGAATGGCCAAAGGTATATATATGTGTGTGTCCAAGTTAAAGGAAAACCGCAGTATGTCTTCTTTTAGCAAAACTAAATTATATACAAAGAGGATAAAAGTAAAGGATATTAAATGAGCTCAAATATACCTACAAATGAGTCATAATGATGCAATATGTACATACAGTTAGCCTAAATGACATTTTAGCATTTATTAGCTTGCAGTCATGCAGTGACCAAATATGCCTGATTAGCACTCCAACAAGTCAATAACATCAACAAAGTGCACCTTTGTGCATTCACGCACAGCATAAAACTTTTGGTGGACAAAATGAGACAAAGAAGGAGTGGAAGATTTTACATGTAAACAAACTGTTGCGTCACAGTCCACACTATGGTGAGTTCAAGAAACCGCCGAAATTAGTGGGACAAAACGATGTTCACCAAATACTGTCATCAGTGAAGCATACGCACAAACATATTAAACAGTGGGCTTTCTAACAATTGGGAAGGTTTGTGTCATGTTTGTCCTCAAATAAAAAACATTCCGTATTTTTCGGAGTATAAGTCGCACCGGAGTGTAAGTCGCACCTGCCGAAAATGCATAACAAAGAAGGAAAAAAACATATATAAATCGCACTGGAGCCCGGCCAAACTATGAAAAAAACGGTACTAAAGCAAAAACATTATTTTTCCCCCATCTTTTTCCATTTTCAAACTTTAAAAAAAAATGCTCCAGGGAGCCACTAGGGCGGCACCAAAGAGCCGCATGCGGCTGACCCCCGGCCTAGCCCTACGTACATTCAAGTAAAACAATTAGAAAATATTCCTGTATGACTTTCTGACAACAAGATTGCATTTCTGTCAACATATTGTGGTCTTTTTTAAAGTGAATCTAAATTATGGAAGAAAATAATTTACCGTGATTATTTGCAATAGTTTGGGCTTCTCTGCTTAGGCTGCTGCCCCCGCGACCCGACCTCGGATAAGCGGAAGAAAATGGATGGATGGATGGATAATCGCAATTAATCAAAGTTCACAAATAGGATAAATCTGATTTGAAAAAAGAATGGTTTGACACTGCTGGTAATAAGCCATGAGAGCTGTCGAACTAAATTGACTTTGTGTCTTTTTTACTCTACAAACTTTGGTCACATGACAAAAATAACAAAATGTGAGGCTTTTTCTTATTTTTCCTCAGTTTTTGGTTTTTCATGCAGAAGCTGCCCCGTCACACTAAGAGTGATGGTTTAGGTGACTTGCAGGAGGAGAAGGATGAGAGGAAATGTGGGGCAGCCTCCCCAGCTCATCTCCTTCCTTCCTCCCTCCTTCCCTCCCTCCATCATGGTATTTGTCTTTCAGACAGAGATAAACTACTGGCTTTTTATTAACTTGCTGATGGTAGAGAATTGCTTTCTCCATCCACACGCATTTTTCAAACAAACAGCTGCAAAGTATATATCCCCCCCAATAATTCCTCCTACTATTATTTCTCATTCTTCCTGCCTCCCTGTGCAATCGCTGTCTCACCTCAGTGGATGAAGTACACAAGCACAATTCATTGACTTCCATTATGCGTATGTAAAATATATGCATTTGTACGCTCACTCAAGGAATAGCATTTCGAAAAAAAAGGGATAAATCAAGCGATGAGTTGGAAGTTGTGCGCACGATTTCACGCTTCTTCGCACTAAAAGACGTCAAATGTGTGAAACAGCCCATTATTTTTTGCTACATGCGTGACAGTGTGTTTGCACGTGTGTGTGTGTGCGTGCGTGAGGCCCTACTGAGGAGATGGCGCCTGAGGGTGGAGTTGTCTGGCTGTCTCCTCCTCCTCCCCTCACTCATCATTTGACTAATTGCGCTCCACTCGCATGTTGTTGACGACGCCTGGCACCTGTCCATCAGTCTGACGTGGTGTGTTACACATATTGTTTACATACATTACATAGAAAACAACAAGCGTGCTCATACTTCATTTGTACAGTACAATAAGATTTACAGGGTTTACCCCAGCTTGCCAATATACCTGTGGAGCGTAGCCGGGGGCGTGGTCAATATGACGCCATCATATAATTTGCTTAACAGTCGATAATACATATTTTTCTCTTTAAAAATGTGCATACCGTATTTTTCGGACTATAAGTCGCAGTTTTTTTCATAGTTTGGCCGGGGGTGCGACTTATACTCAGGAGCGACTTATGTGTGAAATTATTAACACATTACCGTAAAATATCAAATAGTATTATTTCGCTCATTCACGTAAGAGACTAGACGTATAAGATTTCATGGGATTTAGCGATTAGGAGTGACAGATTGTTTGGTAAACGTATAGCATGTTCTATATGTTATAGTTATTTGAATGACTCTTACCATAATATGTTACGTTAACATACCAGGCACGTTCCCAGTTGGTTATTTATGCCTCATATAACGTACACTTATTCAGCCTGTGTCATGACTTGGTCCTTGGGGTTTGTTTTCCCGGAAGGCAACGGAAAGTTGGCGCGGGCAAGACGGGAATGTGAGCACATGATTTTATTTAACACTATCAAAAAAGAACAAACGAAAGGCGCGCACAATGGCGGAGGTACAAAACTTGGCTAATGAAAACAAAAGACTTGCACAAAGGCAAAAAACTATAAACATGAAACAAAAACTTACTTGGCATGGGACTGTGAACAAGACATGAAGCAGAGTGATGATAACGTGTGATGTTGTCAGGCAGACTAACTGAAAACAATGGACTTCAATACTACAGACATGATTGACAACAGGTGTGTGAGACCGAACGTGAAAACAGGTGCAACTAATCGGTCGTCATGGTGACAAAACAAGAGTGCACAAATAGTCCAAAAACAAAACCGAACATAACTAAAACAAAACATTATCACACAGACATGACAGCCTGTTAACTATTCTTTATTTATTTTAAATTGCCTTTCAAATGTCTATTCTTGGTGTTGGGTTTTATAAAATAAATTTCCCCAAAAAATGAGACTTATACTCCAGTGCGACTTATATGTTTTTTTCCTTCTTTATTATGCATTTACGGCCGGTGCGACTTATACTCCGAAAAATACGGTAATTAACTTTGTTTTACTTAGATCGCTTTGCTCTATCGTTATAATTGTTATAATGTACACTGTAACACAGGCTGCATACAAGTGACGGCCATACTTGCCAACCTTGAGACCTCCGAATTCGGGAGATGGGGTGGGTGTGCGGGGGGTGTTGGGGAAGTGGTTGGGGGGGTGTGGTTGCGGGTGCGGGGTTGAGGTGCAGGCAGCATACCCCTTCCCCTTCGAGCTGTCCTGGATGAAATTAAATTCTTTTTTCCAATCATTACCGTTACACCCTTGGAACCGTGTCTCTTCTTCGTTCTTCTGCTTCGTCTCCTTCTTGTCGTGTGTGCATTTGTGCACTGAGCTCCAAAAGCCGTACATGTTATTGTAGCGTCCCGGAAGAGTTAGTGCTGCAAGGGGTTCTGGGTATTTGTTCTGTTGTGTTCATGTTGTGCTACGGTGCGGATGTTCTCCCGAAATGTGTTTGTCATCCTTCTTTGGTGTGGGTTGACAGTGTGGCGCATATTAGTAACAGTGTTAAAGTTGTTTGTACGGCCACCCTCAGTGTGACATGTATGGCTGTTGACCAAGTATGCTTGGCATTCACACAAGTGTGTGTGTGTGTGTGTGTGTGTGTGTGTGTGTGTGTGTGTGTGTGTGTGTGTGTGTGTGTGTGTGTGTGTGTGTGTGTGTGTGTGTGTGTGTGTGTATTTCTTGACATCTTCGAGTAAAGATCATTGTTAAACCCGTCCAACGCTACATTATTATGTGACTGGGCCGGCACGCTGTTTATATGGAGGAAAAGCGGACGCCTGGACAGCATGCGGCTGTTAAGGGGTGAAGGTTTCAGGTGAGAGAGGACGCTTAAGGCATGCCCCCAATATTGTTGTCCGGGTGGAAATCGGGAGAATTTCGGGAGAATGGTTGCCCCGGGAGATTTTTGGGAGGGGCACTGAAATTCGGGAGTCTCCCGGGAAAATCGGGAGGGTTGGCAATTATGGTGACGGCTGCTGGTCTTTCGAGTAGCGGAAGCTAATATTCAGCTGCTCTCTAACCACAAGTATAGTCTTCAATTACAGGTAAAATATATAAAGATGCGAAAGATTTTACAGAGAAAACGTCCCTTAAAAGATAGTCAAATTCTCCATATCAACAGGAACAATGGAATGAAAATTAAAACATGCTGTGGGAGTGTTTTTATATTTCAAGATAGTGTTGTCCCGATACCAATATTTCGGTACTTTTCTAAATAAAGGGGACCACAAAAAATGGCATTATTGGTTTTATTTTAACAAAAAATCTTAGGGTACATTAAACATATGTTTCTTATTGCAAATTTGCCCTTAATTAAAATAGTGAACATACAAGACAACTTGTCTTTTATTAGTAAGTAAACAAACAAACTCCCTTCTTGTCTCTCATGGACACACACATGTTGTTGTTGACTTTGGACTAGCGACTGCACAAACATCAAGGCCGCGGAACAGAGACACACTACGGGCTTACACACACACATGCAACCACAAAAATATATGCCACACACACACACACCCCACCCCCCCCCCAACCCAACGCCCTCGACGCAAATCCCATAGGGGTGATGAATGGATGGTCAGCGCCTGAGAGCTGAGGCCTACCATCATGACCTCGAACTCCCTTCCCTCTGTTGCTAGATACAGGTATCTCGAGTTGTATGTTGTAATATGTATATGTGCTTTGCTATGGAGGGTTTTTTCATACTCCAGACTGGGCCCCCTTAGGAGCCCAGTCTAGATTGTATTTTTTTTTACTCATCCTTCCCCAGCGTTTTACGTTTTCCCCATCTTTTACGGGGCGCCTTGTGGCGACCCATCAGCGTTCCTGTTCTGTAACCCTGTACACTGTTTGTTTAATCTTGAACGGGTTTGTGCTGAAAACAAAGTTTTGTTGTACTTGTGCAATGACAATAAAGACCTATCTATCTAATTTAGTCTGCTGGCGTATGCAGTAATATATTGTTAAAGTTAAAGTACCAATGATTGTCACACAGACAATAAAACAGAGGTGTGGCGAAATTATTCTCTGCATTTGACCAATCACCCTTGATCACCCCCTGGGATGTGAGGGAAGCAGTGAGCAGCAGCAGTGGCCGCGCTCGGGAATCATTTTTGGTGATTCAATCCCCAATTCCAACCTTTGATGCTGAGTGTCAAGCAGGGTGTCATTTGTCATTCCATTATTTTGTCAAAAGTATTAAGGACAAGTGGTAGAAAATTAATTATTAATCTACTTGTTCATTTACTGTTAATATCTGCTTATTTTCTCTTTTAACATGTTTTATCTACACTTCTGTTAAAATGTAATATTTACTTATTCTTCTGTTGTTTTGGATGATACCACAAATTTAGGTATCAATCCGATACCAAGTAGTTAAATCAAATCAAATCAAATCAACTTTATTTATAGAGCACATTTAAAATTTACCACAGGGGTAGCCAAAGTGCTGTACAATGAGCAGGTTAAAAGATAAAACGAGTACCGAGCAAACACAACACAACACAAACAGAACACGATAAAAAATAAATAATTAAAATAGAATTAATAAAAACATAAAAACATAAAAACAGGATCACAGCAGGTGTATTATGGGGCGCCATTGCAGGATGGATATCACTCAGTGTTAATAGCCATGGAATAAAAGTATGTTTTTAAGAGAGATTTAAAAACAGGAAGAGAGGAGGCTTGTCTAACACTCAGAGGTAGGTCGTTCCAGAGCTTGGGAGCAGCAACGGCGAAAGCTCTGTCACCTCTAAGCTTCAGCCTTGTGTCAGGGACCGTCAACAGCAGCTGATCGGCTGATCTTAAGGATCGGGTGGGGCAGTAAGGCTGAAGGAGGTCGGAGAGATAGGTTGGCGCGAGGTTGTTTAGACATTTAAAAACAAATAAAAGGAGTTTAAAATGTATTCGGTAACGCACAGGGAGCGTTAAAGGATGTTAGATAGTTAAAGGATCATACATTGGTCATATTCAAAGTCCTCATGTTTCCAAGGATATATTTCCTGAGTTTGTAAACATAATATACATTAAAAAAAAACGAAATCACGATGTGATGCTAATCATGGTAGTATCGACCAGATATGCGCCTGTACTTGGTATCATTACAGTGGATGTCAGGTGTAGATCCACCAATAGCGTTTGTTTACATTGTGACGCCAGTGATCTACGGTGTGTAGTGAAGCATGTTTAGCTATTCCTCGTCCTGCAGGGATGATACTTGTAAGAAACTTACTTTATTTGTCACCATGGAGGCAAGGATTAGTCATTTAGAAGTAGCTAAAACACTGCACAGTGCAGCTGGAAGTTAGCCGCTAACTAGCTAGCCATGTCTTAAAGCACCTCTTCCTGAGGGCGTTTCAGTGTTATAACTTCACCTTTATTGTTAGTTTTTAAGCCAAAATGCGACCGTTCTCCCTTTTCTGTCTACACACTGTGTCTGCTAGTAAGTACTCCGTGATTGTGCGCTGCCGAACATGCTCATCTGCTTGTAAAACCAGGGGGGGGTGGGGGGGGGACGGTACTTTTTAGAAGCGGTATAGTACCGAATATGATTAATTAGTATCGCGGTACTATACCAATATCGGTATACCGTACAACCCTACTACTAATATATCTCATTAATAATTAATGTATTTTATTTTTACGATATGCTAATAAACATGCTGCTGGATGAAAAAAGGCACCTGGGCCGCACTTTGGACAATGTATAAAATCTCACAAAAGTATACACCCTTTTATATGTCAACATATTCCCAAGGGACAAGAGTAGAGAAAGTAAAGTTGGAAATACTTTAGAGTAGCGCATGAGAACAAAAGTATTGAAGTAGATTAGAGAATACGCGGGAGGACATTTTGACAGGAAACGCCCACATTTTAGGGTTGTTTCACTCAAGGGTAAAGACGCGCAGTGACACTTAAGTCGAGTGGGAGAATGCCACGCGGGCAGAATCCGCGCAATTACACACCTTTTTTTTACCTTTTCTCACCATCCTAATTTGATGCACGTCCTTGTAGACGTCCTCTATTCGTCTTCTATTTGACCTCATTATTATCTGTTTGGAATTGACTGACGTGTTTTCAAGTTGGCTTTGCGAAGGAGCTTTGAAGTGGGATCCCTTTTTTATTTTGTCTGCAGGAGCATTTAAGGCTGACAGAGAGAAAAATAAGTCGGGAAATACTCCAGTGGCCTAGTTGATCAAACTTGGCTGAGGTGTTCTGCAAAGTGACGAGCACCGCTGCGTGTTCAGAACAGCTTGCATTAAAGACAAAGTAATAATGCTCACTTTTCAACAATGTTTATTATTGTGAACAACTCTACTACATATTGCTAACATTTTGGTTAAATGAGCTCAAAAACATTGGACACACCATACATATATACACTATATTGCCAAGAGTATTTGGCCACCTGCCTTGACTCACATATGAACTTGAAGTGCCATCCCATTCCTAACCCATAGGGTTCAATATGATGTGGGTCCACCTTTTGCAGCTATTACAGCTTCAACTCTTCTGGGAAGGCTGTCCACAAGGTTGCGGAGTGTGTTTATAGGAACTTTCTTCCATTCTTCCAAAAGCGCATTGGTGAGGTCACACACTGATGTTGGTCGAGAAGGCCTGGCTCTCAGTCCCCGTTCTAATTCATCCCAAAGGTGTTCTATCGGGTTCAGGTCAGGACTCTGTGCAGGCCAGTCAAGTTCATCCACACCAGACTCTGTCATCCATGTCTTTATGAACCTTGCTTTGTGCACTGGTGCACAGTCATGTTGGAAGAGGAAGGGGCCCGCTCCAAACTGTTCCCACAAGGTTGGGAGCTTGGACTTGTCCAAAATGTTTTGGTATCCTGGAGCATTCAAAGTTCCTTTCACTGGAACTAAGGGGCTAAGCCCAACTCCTGAAAAACAACCCCACACCATAATTCCTCCTCAACCAAATTTTACACTCGGCACAATGCAGTCCAAAATGTAGCGTTCTCCTGGCAACCTCCAAACCCAGACTCGTCCATCAGATTGCCTGATGGAAAAGTTTGATTCATCACTCCAGAGAACGCATCTCCACTGCTCTGGAGTCCAGTGGCGATGTGCTTTACACCACTGCATCTGACACTTTGCATTGGACTTGGTGATGTATGGCTTAGATCAGTGGTTCTTAACCTGGGTTCGATCGAACCCTAGGGGTTTGGTGAATCTGGCTCAGGGGTTCGGTGGAGGTCAAAACACACCCGACTCATCGTGTAAATAAAAACTTCTCCCTATCGGTGTATTACGGATACGGCAACTGCAGAAGTCAGACTGATTTGCAGGTGTGTAATTTGTTGTGAGTTTATGCACTGTGTTGGTTTTGTTCTTTGAACAAGGTGATGTTCATGCACGGTTCATTTTGTGCACCAGTAAAAAAACATGGTAACACTTTAGTATGGGGAACATATTCACCATTAATTAGTTGCTTATTAACATGCAAATTAGTAACATATTGGCCCTTAACTAGTCATTATTAAGTACTTATTAATGCCTTATTTGGCATGGCCTTATTATAACACTAACCCTAACCCTAACCAAATAACTCTAAATTAAGTGTTTGTTACTTAGAATATGTTCCCCATACTAAAGTGTTACCAAAAACATATAACTTTGTCTTGAATTTGAAAAAAACCAACATTTTATTCTTCACTAAAGAAGGGTTCGGTGAATGCGCATATGAAACTGGTAGGGTTCGGTACCTCCAACAAGGTAAAGAACCACTGGCTTAGATGCAGCTGCTCGGCCATGGAAACCCATGTACAGTACGCTCTCTGCGTACTGTACTAATTGGAAGGTCACATGAAGTTTGGAGCTCTGTCGGCGACCTCTTTGCACTATGCGCTTCAGCATCCGCTGACACCTCTCTGTCAGTTTACGTGGCCTACCACTTCGTGGCTGAGTTGCTGTTGTTCCCAAACTCTTCCATTTTCTTATAATAAAGCCGACAGTTGACTTTGGAATATTTAGGAGTGAGGAAATTTCACGACTGGATTTGTTGCACAGGTGGCATCCTATGACAGTTCCACGCTGGAGATCACTCAGCTCCTGAGAGCGGCCCATTCTTTCACAAATGTTTGTAGAAACAGTCTCCATGCCTAAGTGCTTGATTTTATACACCTGTGGCCGGGCCAAGTGATTAGGACACCTGATTCTGATCATTTTGATGGGTGGCCAAATACTTTTGGCAATATAGTGTATGTCGGTTTGATGCACTAAATCAGTGCTTCTCAATCATTTGTTCTTACGCCCCCACCCCGCTTTCCGTCGCTACTATACATGGTATCATTTGTCTATAAAATGTATATAAGTACCTCTGCATAGCACTGTATCCTAGTAAACCAGTGGTCACCAAACCTTTTCCAGCCCAATATCACTAAGCTCAGGCAAAAGCCCAAGGAAGATCTACCCCTGCATTAACTATGTTTATTTTATTTTTGTGTTGTTGTTATTAGCTGATGTCAACATTTAGTTTTGTTCTATATATATATATATATATATATATATATATATATATACACACACTCTTCCTGCTTACAGTGTGTCATCCAAGACTTCCAGGCGTCGGTGCTGCAGGTGTCTGACTCGCCATACGATGAACAGTAAGACAACACAAAAATACATCCACATTTCACCTGTGTAGTAGTGTGTACTGGGGTACCGTCTATTTTGTGTATGTTATTGTATTGTGTGTTAATATAGTGCGTTATTGTATTGTGTATTATCATACTGTATGCTATTGTATTGTGTGTTATTGTATTGTTTTATTATACTGTATGCTATTGAATTGTGTGTTATTATAGTGTGTGTTATAGCGTGTTATTATAGTGTGTTATTGTATTGTGTTTTATTATACTGTATGCTATTGAATTATGTGTTATTATACTGTATGCTATTGTATTGTTTGTTATTATAGTGTGTGGTATTTTTAGTGTGTGTTAATATGGTGTATGTTATTATAGTGTGTTATTGTATCGTGTGTTATAATGTATGTTATTGTATTGTGTGTTATTGTGTTGTGCGTTATACTGTATGCTATTGTATTGTGTGTTATTATAGTGTGTGGTATTGTATGGTGTGTTATTATAGTGTACGGTATGTTATTATAGTGTTGTATTGTATTGTGTGTTATTACAGTGTATGTTATTATAGTGTTGTATTGTATTCTGTGTTATTATAGTGCCGTATTGTATTGTGTGTTATTGTATTGTGTTGTATTATACTGTATGCTGTTGTGTGTTATTGTATTGTGTGTTATTATACTTTATGCTATTGTATTGGGGAGGTATAGCTCGGTTGGTAGAGTGGCCGTGCCAGCAACTTGAGGGTTGCAGGTTCGATCCCCACTTCCGCCATCCTAGTCACTGCCGTTGTGTCCTTGGGCAAGACACTTTACCCACCTGCTCCCAGTGCCACCCACACTGGTTTAAATGTTACTTAGATATTGGGTTTCACAATGTAAAGCGCTTTGAGTCACTTGAGAAAAAGCGCTATATAAATGTAATTCACTTCACTTCACTTCTCATCGTGTTTTTTGCTGTCGTCTAAAATTTTTGCTTGTGTTTTTTTTTGGTAATTTGCCTTGGGCCAATAATAAATGAGTCATGGGTCACATGTAGGGCTGCAACAACTAATCGATTAAATCGATTAAAATCGATTATAAAAATAGTTGGCGATTAATTTAGTCATCGATTCGTTGGATCTATGCTATGCACATTTTTTTTTATAAACCTTTATTTATAAACTGCAACATTTACAAACAGCTGAGAAACAATAATCAAAATAAGTATGGTGCCAGTATGCTGTTTTTTTTCCTCCAATAAAATACTGGAAAGGATAGAAATGTAGTGTGTCTCTTTTTTCCGATTATTAATCGATTAATCGAAGTAATAATCAACAGATTAATCGATTATCAAATTAGTTGTTAGTTGCAGCCCTAGTCACATGTGGGCCGTGGGCCACACTTTAGGCACCTCAGCTGTGGAAGCTAATTGTTTATGGCTACTATAGTCTTAGTACTGTAGTGTATTTGTTTATCCTATTGTCACATATGGGAAGCGAGTCAGCTTACGTCAGCGGACGTAGTAAGATCAGCTGTTCACCGGGCTGAATTTTCCTGTGTGATAAAGAGTTTAGTTGCGGCCTTTTTTTAATCATATATTATTGCCTTTGCACATGTCAATGTTTACTTTTGTATATATAAGTCAACACAAAATCCGTGCTTTGGAGCAATGTTTATGGACATACACAATAAGAATGAAAAAAACTAATGCTGCTGCTGATGCTGATGAAACATGCCCCCGCCTCTTAGACACAAACATCTCATTTAAATATGACTGGCTGCGCTTGTTATTATATTTTATATTGTTATCAATTGTCTTAGTAGACCACCTGCAACACACCTACTAATAGTACACACAATTTAGCACGCGTTATAGTCAGGCCAGCAGTATCTTGAAATGTGCTTCGTAAAATTATCAAAGCTTCAGACAGCACTGGTTTAAAGTGGTGTTGTCCCCATACCAATATTTTGGTACTGGTACCAAAATTGTTTCCATACTTTTCGGTACTTTTCTAAATAAAGGGAACCACAAAAAATTGAATTATTGGCTTTATTTTAACAAAAATATTAAGGTATTATTGCAAGTAAAATAGTGAACATACGAGACAACTTGTCTTTTAGTAGTAAGCAGAGGTGGGACCAAGTCATTGCTTTGCAAGTCACAAGTAAGTCTCAAGTCTTTGCCCTCAAGTCCGAGTCAAGTCCCGAGTCAAGACAGGCAAGCCCCGAGTCAAGTCCAAAGTCAAGACTGGAAAGTCTCAAGTCAAGTCCTAAGTCCTGCATTTTGAGTTTCGAGTCCTTTTAAGTCCTTTTAACCACAGACTAATATATTAACACAGATTGTGTATGCTTTTCAAACGCTGTATTTATTTATTAAAACAAGTGCATTTTAAATTGCAGGAAAGAAAATTGTGCTGACATTGCACTTTATAATAGCACTATTAACCAGTCATTTTAAACATTAACTCATTCCTTTACAGAACAAACACATTGAAAAATAAAGTGCAAATGTACTTATTTGTACAAAAGTGTTAACATTGAAAAAACATGACATATACGTGAACGTAACAAAAAAGTTGTACTTTTTATATGTCAGGGCCCTATGCTGCATTGCATTTGCAAAAGACCAAATTAGCCAAGAGTCTGTCAGTCATTTGTGCACGATGGGGGCGTAGTATGATGCCACCATGGCTGAAAACTCGCTCCACTGGAGCACTGGAGGCAGGCACTGCCAAGACTCTCATGGCCACTAGGAACAGTGAAGGAAGAGTCTTCATGTTCAATGCCCAGAACAAAAGGGGGGGGGGGAGTTTTTTTGGGTTGGTGCACTACTTGTAAGTGTATCTTGTGTTTTTTATGTTGATTTAATAAAAAAAAAATAATAATAAAAAAAATAAAAAAAATTATTTCTTGTGCGGCCCGATACCAATCGATCCACGGACCAGTACCGGGCCGCGGCCCGGTGGTTGGGGACCACTGAGGTAAACAACCAACAGTATGTCAGAAAGCTAGCTAAAACGGTACACATATTCATAATATAGTATACATTTTAACTGACCTTTGACTATTTTTGTCTTTTTTTAGGTGGCTAAAATACGCGGTGCTGCTGACCGCCGTCTAACGTTACGTGTGATATATTGACTAACGTAACCCTGCTTAAAAAAATCACTGAACAAAAAGTATGAATAAGGTAGTGAACTGCAACAGATTCCCGTGTTTGCAATAACGTTATAACGTTAGGAGTGAGTTTACAGCCTCACTGATTTAACTACACAGCAAATAAAAGTCACGTTACTTAGCCAATAAACGTTATCTTACATTCAAAACTTACCCTTCTTTGTGCAGCTTCAAATGCCGGACGAAGTTGGAAGTTGTTGCCTCTCCATCAGTAATTTTCGAACCGCATGTGTTGCATACTGCAAACCGTTTTGTGTTGACCACCTCGTAATTTTTATACCCAAACGAAATTATTTTAGGTATCATTTTTTGTTCACTGGCGTGTGGTTTGGACATGTCTTCTTCGTTGGTTGTCCTGCAATTTGATTGGATGAATGCTGTGTGATGAAAACAAAGTAGATCTAATTTGATTGGCTGTTGTACTGACAGCACACCAGCTGACACACGCAACGCTGATAGACAAGTACACAATGAAAAATACGGAGCGCTCCAGAATAACTTTTTCATCTTTGGGTTTTGGGGAAAGTAGCAAGTCATGTCAAGTCAAAAGGCTCAAGTCCAAGTGAAGTCACAAGTCATTGATGTTAAAGTCTAAGTCGAGTTGCAAGTCTTTTTACATTTTGTCAAGTCGAGTCTAAAGTCATCAAATTCATGACTCGAATCTGACTCGAGTCCAAGTCATGTGACTCGAGTCCACACCTCTGGTAGTAAGTAAGCAAACAAAGGCTCCTAATTTAGTCTGCTGACGTATGCAGTAACATATTGTGTCATTTATCATTCTATTATTTTGTCAAAATGATTAAGGACAAGTGGTAGAAAATGAATTATTAATCTACTTGTTCATTTACTGTTAATATCTGCTTACTTTCTCTTTTACCATGTTCTATCTAAACTTCTGTTAAAATGTAATAATCACTTATTCTTCTGTTTGATACTTTACATTAGTTTTGGATGATACCAGAAATTTGGGTATCATTTCGATACCAAGTCGTTACAGGGTCATACATTGGTCATATTCAAAGTCCTCATGTGTCCAGGGACATATTTCCTTAGTTTATAAACATAATATAAATTTAAAAAAAACGAAAGAAGATATTGTGATGCCAAAAAATATCGACGTAATCATAGTTGTATCGACTACATACGCTCCTGTACTTGGTATCATTACAGTGGATGTCAGGTGTAGATCCACCAATGGTATTTGTTTACATTTTGATGCCGGTGAAATACGGTGTGTAGTGAAGCATGTTTAGCTATTCCTCGTCCTGCAGGGATGATTCTTGTAAGAAACTTACTTTATTTGTCGCCATGGAGGTGAGGATTAGTGATTTAAAAGTAGCTATAACACTGCCGACTGGGGCTGGACTTTAACCGCTAGCTAGCTAGCTAGCAATGTCTTAAAGCACCTCTTCCTGGTGGCATTTCAGTGTTATAACTAGGGCTGCAACAACTAATCGATTAAATCGATTAAAATCGATTATAAAAATAGTTGACGATTAATTTAGTCATCGATTCGTTGGATCTATGCTATGCGCATGCGCAGAGGCTAAATTTTTTTTTAACCTTTATTTATAAACTGCAACATTTACAAACAGCTGAGAAACAATAATCAAAATAGTTGGGGGTGTAACGGTATGTCTATTTGTATTGAACAGTTTCGGTACGGGGGTTTCGTTTCGGTGCGGAAGTGTACCGAACGAGTTTCCACACGGACATATTAAGTAGCGTACTGCACGTTGTGTAAACAATACTCAAAATGCCGGACATTTGAGGCATTTATGAAACTCCGCCCTGACAGCCCTGCAAAAGAGGACATGTCCGGTGAAAAGAGGACGTATGGTCAGTCTATCCTAGCCCGTTAGCTGCTAGCATGCTAGCAAAAGAGAACTAGCAGCGATCGGTTTCACCGGACATGAAACCGATGCTAGCTAACGGGCTAGGTCCTGACCATACGTCCTCTTTTCACCGGACATGTCCTCTTTTGCGGGGCTGTCAGGCGGTGTTTCTTAAATGCTTCAAATGTCCGGCATTTTGAGTAAGGGTTGCGTGTATTTTCAATATACGTTCAGGGTTAAGAAGGTTAAAAACACAACAAATTGTGCGTGCAGCAGCATTGCTGAGGGAGGGGCAGAGACAGAGAGAGCGAGAGAGTTATGATAAACGCGCATGCGTCGTCAGGCGCTGCTTTTTATCGATACATTTATCAGATTTCATTTTTTATTATCTATAGCAAGGGTGTCAAAAGTGTGCATTTTTGTAACATTTTCCTTGTTTTATTTGGCAAGTTGAAAGAACATGGCGCCAGTATGCTGTTTTATTTCAATAAAATACTGGAAAGGGTAGAAATGTAGTTTGTCTCTTTTATCCGATTATTAATCGATTAATCGAAGTAATAATCGACAGATTAATCGATTATCAAATTAATCGTTAGTTGCAGCCCTAGTTATAACTTCACCTTTATCTTTAGTTTTTAAAACAAAATGTGTCCGTTCTTCCTTTTAAAGTTAAAAAAGTTAAAGTACCAATGATTGTCACACACACACTAGGTGTGGCGAAATTATTCTCTGCATTTGACCCATCACCCTTGATCACCCCCTGGGAGGTGAGGGGAGCAGTGGGCAGCAGCGGTGGCTGCGCCCGGGAATCATTTTGGTGATTTAACCCCCAATTCCAACCCTTGATGCTGAGTGCCAAGCAGGGAGGTAATGGGTCCCATTTTTTATAGTCTTTGGTATGACTCGGCCGGGATTTGAACTCCCAACCTACCGATCTCAGGACGGACACTCTAACCACTAGGCCACTGTCTACACACTGTGTCTGATTGTAAGTACTCCGTGATTGTGCGCTGCCGAACATGCTCGTCTGTTCGTGTACCAGCAATAATAATAATAATAATAATAATAACTGGGATTTATATAGCGCTTTTCTAAGTACCCAAAGTCGCTTTACATGTAGAACCCATCATTCATTCACACCTGGTGGTGGTAAGCTACTTTCATAGCCACAGCTGCCCTGGGGTAGACTGACGGAAGCGTGGCTGCAATTTGCGCCAACGGCCCCTCCGACCACCACCTATCATTCATCATTCAGTTCACCGGTGTGAGTGGCACTGGGGGCAAAGGGTGAAGTGTCTTGCCCAAGGACACAACGGCAGCGATTTTTGGATGGTAAGGGGCGGGGAGCAAACCTGCAACCCTCAGGTTTCTGGCATGGTTGCTTTACCCACTACACCATGCCGCCCCAATGACAATGACACAACGTGACGACGACAGGGGCGCGGGGGGTGGCGGTATAGTACCGAATATGATTCATTAGTATCGCGCTACTATACTTATACCGGTATACCGTACAACCCTAGTTTAAAGGTACACTGGTTGGCAGACACTGCAGGTCCATTATCGTACCTGCGTGACTGTCACTCTGGCAGCCTTTTTGTTTTGGCCCCTCTTATCTGGAGCTCACGGCAGAAAAAGTGGGACGACTCATGTTAACCTTCTACAGTGGGGCAAAAAAGTATTTAGTCAGCCACCGATTGTGCAAGTTCTCCCACTTAAAATGATGACAGAGGTCTGTAATTTTCATCATAGGTACACTTCAACTGTGGGAGACAGTATGTGAAAAAAAATTCCAGGAAATCACATTGTAGGAATTTTGAAGAATTTATTTGTAAATTATGGTGGAAAATAAGTATTTGGTCACTTCAAACAAGGAAGATTTCTGGCTCTCACAGACCTGTAACTTCTTTAAGAAGCTCTTCTGTCCTCCGCTTGTTACCTGTATTAATGGCACCTGTTTGAACTCGTTATCTGTATAAAAGACACCTGTCCACAGCCTCAAACAGTCAGACTCCAAACTCCACTATGGCCAAGACCAAAGAGCTGTCGAAGGACACCAGGAAAATAATTGAAGACCTGCACCAGACTGTGAAGAGTGAATCTACAATAGGCAAGCAGCTTGGTGTGAAAAAATCAACTGTGGGAGCAATTATCAGAAAATACAAGACATACAAGACCACTGATAATCTCCCTCGATCTGGGGCTCCACGCAAGATCTCATACCGTGGGGTCAAAATGATCATGAGAACGGTGAGCAAAAATCCCAGAACCACACGGGGGGACCTGGTGAAGGTCTATAGGTAAAGGTAAAGACCTATAGTAATCGTTTGACCTCTGTTATTGCCAACAAAGGTTATATTACAAAGTATTGAGTTGAATTTTTGTTATTGACCAAATACTTATTTTCCACCATAATTTACAAATAAATTCTTTAAAAATCCTACAATGTGAATTCCTGGATTTTTTTTTCACATTCTGTCTCTCACAGTTGAAGTGTACCTATGATGAAAATTACAGACCTCTGTCATCATTTTAAGTGGGAGAACTTGCACAATTGGTGGCTGACTAAATACTTTTTTGCCCCACTGTAACTACTGTACTGTACATAAACCTACTCTAAGTTAGGCGGCCATGGACCGACTCAAGCTTGACAAATCATCTCCCAGGCTTTTCCTCAACAAATGATAGGGGGCAGCTCAGCTTCAGTATTGACAAAACGAGCGTAGCCATAATCTCTCTCTCTCACACACACACACACACACACGCACGCACGCACGCACGCACGCACGCACGCACGCACGCACACACACACACATCCTGGTTATCATTTGGAATGGGGACCAAGTTTTTGATCATCACTTGTGGGGACCACCCTTTCTACAGGTTGTGGAGGCATAAAAAAAAAATGAGGTAAAATGGCCACTGCCCAGTTAGCTCATACACGTCTTTAAATCTCTGGATTGATGAAGTAATGTGCTGATCATTCTTACTGGGGACCCTGGGGAAAAAGAGTTCATGGGGCCAAATTTAAATAATCCTGCATAATTCACACAAATTTGTACGTGACTACTGCGTGGCGCAGTGGAAGAGTGGCCGTGCGCGACCCGAGGGTCCCAGGTTCAATCCCCACCTAGTACCAACCCCGTCATGTCCGTTGTGTCCTGAGCAAGACACTTCACCCTTGCTCCTGATGGGTGCTGTTTAGCGCCTTGCATGGCAGCTCCCTCCATCAGTGTGTGAATGTGTGTGTGAATGGGTAAATGTGGAAGTAGTGTCAAAGCGCTTTGAGTACCTTGAAGGTAGAAAAGCGCTATACAAGTACAACCCATTTATCATTTATTTACTGAGGACCATTAAAAAAAAGAAAAAAAAGTTCAAATTAAATATGACATGATCCTCAGAATACAGCACTACAGCTGTCCTCTTATAGCAGGGGTGTCAAACTCAAATACAGAGTGGGCCAAAATTTAAAACTGAACAAAGCCGCGGGCCAAGGTTGAACAAATTAACCTTTAACGTACTCTACGAGCTATCGTCACGTCCGCTTTTCATCCATTCTAACATCGTTCAGACCCAGTCACAAGATATGTGTGGCTTCTGTACGCACACACGAGCGAATGCAACGCATACTTAATCAAGAGTGATACAGGTTACACTGAGTGTGCCAGTATAAAAAACTTTAACACTGTTAGAAATATACGCCACACTGTGAATCCACACCAAACAAGAATGACAAACACATTTCGGGAGAACATCCGCACCGTAACACAACATAAACACAACAGAACAAATACCCAGAATCCTTTGCAGCACTAACTCTTCCGGGATGCTACAAAATACCCCCCCCCCACACACACACACACACCTTGTAGCGTCCCGGAAGAGTTAGTGCTGCAAAGGGTTCTGGTTTGGTGTGGATCCACAGTGTGGCGTATATTTCTAACAGTGTTAACGTTTTTTATTCGGCTACCCTCAGTGTAACCTGCATCGCTGTTGATGAAGTATGCGTTGCATTCTAATGTGTGTGCGTGCTGAAGCCGCACATGTTATGTGACTGGGCCAGCACTCGTTTGGCTGGCTGGCTGGCTGCCGTTTGGAAGACTCCCGGGAGGATCGGCGGGCCAGCTTTAGTGTTAATTTGATATCGCCTCAAGGGCCAAGTGAAATTTGAGTTTGACACCTATGTCTTATAGGAAGTTTCACCACTTAAATGTTAAAGCAAATCCTGCATCTTCTGCGACATTACTGAAAACTGCTATTTAGCAGTAATGAAGTTGTCTGCAACTAAGGCTGGAAAATTCTGAATGTGAATCATACTTTAAGGTAATAATGTTTTATAATCATGCTGTATGAAAATGTCATCTTAAGGAAAAAATAAGAAAAGAAAAAAAATCACTTAGGCATCTTCATTTAAAAAGGTTTCCCTTTAGGGGACCTGTTCTTTTGTCCCCATACCGTCAGAGGTCCCCTAAAGGTGACTGTGTAAACAGAGCGATGTCTCCAGTAAGTAAGCATTGCCAGAACACGCGCACACACACATACACACACACACACACACACACACACACACACACAAACACACACACAACAGGCTCCTTGCTCGCAGCATTACAACCTAACAAACCCTGACGGACAAATAAGCCACCGAGAAAAGTCTTCAGGGTAACGTGTGCTCCTTTATGTGGGCTCAGACGACCTCTATGACCTTTCCTATATGCGGCCCCGCCAAAACGCATCATCCTCGGCGCCGTGCCGCTCCATCCTAACAGGTGACATAGCAAAGCCAACAATCTGGCACTGAAGGAGACAAGGGCTCTCTGTGCCGAACATCACGGTGCTTTTACAGCACGCCAATTCCTACCAAAGTGTCTGTTTCCATGGAAACGCCTAATGACCAATAACACAGAGCAACCTGGGGAAGAGAAAATGGCCGAGGAAGAGAGAGAGAGAGAGAGGAAGACAATGACAAAGACGAAGCGCAAAGAAGAAGAAAAAAAACATGGGAATCTTGCGGAACAAAAGAAGCAATTTAGTATCGGACGACAGCGTGAAGTCCGATTATGTCGTCCGAGTAAATGATCATTAATTTCTGTGTGGGCCAAATGAATGCCTTCCATTTGCACCACAGAAAGACAGCCAGGGCTTGTTTTCACGAACTGTCCTCAAAGCGTCAAGTCAAAGCCTGCTTGAAAGACTGAGCATAGACCAGCATCCCTTGTCCTACAGCAGGTGCTGGAGTCTATCCCAGCAGACGACACGCCACAGGCTGAGTGTGAAGAGCCCACTGAGCAGCCATTTAGAGCTCAACACTTGAAAAAACACGACACTTCACTGCTAATGTTGAGACAAATAAGCTCTGCTTCTTCCTACTACTTTTCAAACCGGTTTAGGCTATGTCTACACTAAGTCGTTTAACCCCTTAAACGAATAATTATTTAGCCTAAGCGCCGTTTCAGCCACACTAAACCATCGTCGTTAAGCCCCCTCCTCGGACAAACTTTTACACGGGTAAGTCAGCCATGTAATTCTTGAATTTCCGACTCATTGATCGTTTACAAACTGAGTTCAGAGAGGAAGTGACGTCAGAAAGACCTGCGCTCCACACAGGAAATGACGTCAGAAAGAACGCACGACAGTCAGCTTCATAATAAAGCAGTTTCGTAGCTCGGAGCGAACCACTGGAAATATGAAGGCGAGTCATCCAAACATGTTCGTGTTTCTCATTCTTTTACATGTGGAAATCACACATGAATACCCTATAAAAATGGGACCTATTACCTCCCTGCTTGGCACTCAGCATTAAAAGTTGGAATTGGGGGTTAAATCACCAAAAATGATTCTCGGGCGCGGCCACAGCTGCTGCCCACTGCTCCCCTCACCTCCCAGGGGGTGATCAAGGGTGATGGGTCAAATGCAGAGGATATTTCGCCACACCTAGTGTGTGTGTGACAATCATTGGTACTTTAACTTTAACTTGAGAGAAGAAGATTGCAGCTATTTGGGATACAACACTTTTCAGACGGCAAGAAAACTTTCCAATGTCCCGGTCAGCTGTGATGCTACTTAGCGAAAAACTTTGTCCATTTGTCGGAGGAGAGACAACAAGAATGCAAGCTCCAGTGGATGTGATAAAAAAGGTAGCGTGTGCTTTGTATTACCTGGCTGTCGAGGAAAAACTATGGAAAACGGCGAATGCATTTGGACTGGCAAAGCAGACTGTATCAGTTATTGTCCGCCATGTATGTCACGGACTCAACGTCTAGGTCCAGAGTATATAAACTTACCAAAAAGGAATGGACAATGAAGGTGAAGGCAAAAGAGTGTGGAGTGTCCTGACCAGATATCTAGATCCCTAGTTTGATTGATGTAAAATGTTCTTAATCACATTGTTTACGTGTCTAATAAAGATGTGATTAATTTATGATGGCTCAGGTGTGATTCACTACAATAGGGCCCCACAGCACACTGGATTCCAGTTCATTGAAATACCACAACACTGGATATTGTTCAGATAAGTTACATTTAAGAACTTGCACACAAAGCAACACTGGAGGTGACTATGACGTGCGCATTTTCACTCACTCAGCTTGGATAATTCCTTAAAATGTTCCACTTCCATTCACACATTTAAAAAACACTTTAAGACCAATGTCTTGAGTAGTTAATACTATGATCAATGTTAATTAAAATACTAAATGTGGGATATAAATAATAATGGAAGTATAATTGTTTGTATATAGTATATAAATTGGTACAAAGGTTTAACACGTGTACGAGGATATTTCACATGCCTTCACTGTGTATATAATTGAACTGTGTTTATGTTGTTTATAACGTGTATTTATAATATGTTGTACAAAAGACATTTCATAATTTTCGGAAGTTCATCTTGTACTTGACATTGTTTATAGGGTTAGGCGCAATAAGTGTTCAACTTCAGCCTAAACCCTTTCGGTCTGCAACATTTTCATTTTCAATCAATGAATGTACAACTGTTTGTTTATTTTGTTGACCATTGACCGAAGAATAATAAACTAAACTAAACTAAGATTTGATTAATTTATAATGGCTCAGGTGTGATTCACTACTATAGGGCCCCACAGCACACTGGATTCCAGTCCATTGAAATACCACAACACTGGATATTGTTCAGATAAGTTACATTTAAGAACTTGCACACAAAGCAACACTGGAGGTGACTATGACGTGCGCATTTTCCACGCATGTGGACGGACGGGGGGAGGGGGTCTTAAACGGTGGCAATGTTGTGTGTGGACACGGATAAGGTTAGGTGTGATTTACCCTGGATAACCTTTTCCGGCTTAGTGTAAACGGGGCCTTAATTGTGCATGTGCAAATGTAAATGTTCCCTAAATGGAACATGCCAAACATGTTCAACACAAACAAAACAGAAATATCATATAACCAATATTGGCCCAAAAAAAAGAAAATATCGGATTATATCCTTTTCTGCTGATAATGATATCAGATAAGGTATTATTTGGATTTCATCTGGAGTGATGATCAAACTGTGCTGGCTCGTATGGTATATGGTCTGTGTAGATACCCGCTAAGGTTATTTATGTTATTTGTTGTGTATTTTCTTTGTACGACAGAGTAAATTTATTATCGGTGATTGACGGGGATATGAGTCACGTAGGGTGTGGTGCGTCAGCAGAAGTGATATCAGCTGTTCACACCTGACATTCTCATGGCGGAAGTGAGAGGGTGACAGGGGATGTCCTACTTTGCTGATTGCACTGAATGCATTGATCACATTTAGTTTGATAGACCGCATTTATCCCATTTAGATCACATTTATAGACCGCATTTAAAGTTAAAGTTAAAGTACCACTGATAGTCACACACACACTAGGTGTGGTGAATTTACCCTCTGCATTTGACCCATCCCCTTGTTCCACCCCCTGGGAGGTGAGGGGAGCAGTGAGCAGCAGCAGTGGCCGCGCCCGGGAATCATTTTGGTGATTTAACCCCCAATTCCAATCCTTGATGCTGAATGCCAAGCAGGGAGGTAATGGGTCCCATTTTTATAGTCTATTTGTATCGCATTTAGTTTGGAAAGTTTTTTCACCGTTAATTTCAAGCAAATAAATATTTAAAATGCAACAACATTGAAGCATTCATTTTTGGACAACCCAGCGCATTCGGCAGGTACAAGTGTTTACCCCGTTGGGCCTCTCGTGAACTATATTTGCTTTTTTTGTGGATAGTCGCCTAACAGTCTGTATTTATATAGCGCTTCACTATACCTGGAATGATACTCAAAGGGCTTTACATTTACGTCACATGCACCCTTCACACACACAATAGCTGTGTCTCCATTACCCCTAGAAATGTGCAAAATCTAAATATTGCAATAAGAAACTACTAATGGCTGACAAAGCTTAACCTATTGCTACTATAACAATCTACAAGGTTAATATAGTTGGCTTCTCTTTCTTCCCCTCCATTTATCTGCCTTCTTTTGTATTTTAAGTTATCATTACATATACTGTATATATTGTTGCATTTGAACAATTGTATTGTTGATAATAGAGGTAATTATTGTTATTCATTATCAATAGTGGTATTTCTATTGGTATTTGTATTGCTCCATTTGTAGTGTAATAATGTTCATTGTCATTTCTGTGTTATTTATTTCACCAACTGCTTCTTTGCTATAACTTTTACCATCATATTTGTACATATCATATTTGCTGATGTTGTTGTTGTTGTTGTTGTGTTTTTTATTGTTGTTGTCTCTCTGTCTTATCCCCCTCTTGTCCCCGCAATTTTTCTGTCTAGCTTCCTTTTTTTCCCTCTTTCTATCCCCTCCTGCTCCGGCCCGGCTGCACCAAATAATAATATAAATCCATTTAATAAAGTCAAATACAAATAAGGCAACAAGAGAAGTATCCCACACATCTTTTTTGTAAAGTAAATTTGTACAGCCAATATGGGAATCTGCATCAACAATATGATTTGCCTAAATAGCTGGACAAGACATTATTATTATTATTATTATTTTGGTTTTTTTGGTCATAAAAAAATACAATCATGTGTGCTTACGGACTGTATCCCTGCAGACTGTATTGATCTATATTGATATATAATGTAGGAACCAGAAATATTAATAACAGAAAGAAACAACCCTTTTGTGCGAATGAGTGTGAATGAGTGTAAATGGGGGAGGGAGGTTTTTTTGGGTTGGTGCACTAATTGTAAGTGTATCTTGTGTTTTTTATGTTGATTTAATAAAAATAAAAAAATAAAAAGTTTTTTTTTTTTTCTAATTTCTTGTGCGGCCCTGTACCAATCGATCCAAGGACCGGTACCGGGCCGCGGCCCAGTGGTTGGGGACCACTGTGCTAAACTACAATAGTACTACAACTCACAAGTAGTTCAACTTACTAGTAAGTTGAGATACGAACGGTCTCTTGGCTTCTTAAAGTTAAAGTACCACTGATAGTCACACACACACTAGGTGTGGTGAACCCTCTGCATTTGACCCATCTCCTTTTTCCACCCCCTGGGAGGTGAGGGGAGCAGTGAGCAGCAGCGGTGGACGCGCTCGGGAATCATTTTGGTGATTTAACCCCCAATTCCAACTCTTGATGCTGAGTGCCAAGCAGGGAGGTAACGGGTCCCATTTTTATAGTCTTTGGTATGACTCGGCCGGGGTTTGAACTCGCGACCTACCGATCTCAGGGCGGACACTCTAACCACAAGGCCACTGAGCAGGCTTGTTATGCTTTAGGTTGTGAGCATTATTTCAGTTATGAATAAGTTGTGTACCCCCACCATGATGATGAAGAATAAGAAAAAGAAGAGCTTAAGATCCTCCCCAATGGCAGAGTGAACCCCGCAAATCCGGTCTTAAAAGCGGAAGACTCTCACTGAACCGAAGTAACAAAACACTGTGCAGTAGGGATGGGAATCGAAAACTGGTTCTTGTTCAGAACCGGTTACAAGTGTATTAAATCCTTGTAATCGCTTGTCATTTTTTCCAAACGATTCTCTTTAGGATTCCGGTGGGTGGGAATGACGTCACCAAAGTCTTTTTACAAGAGATTGCAACAGCGCTACTTGTAACAATTGCAAGGCTGATATTTCATCAAGAGGAGGACATAAGAGCAATATGCTGGAACATTTCCACACACAGCATGCAATAACTGTAAATTAATTTATCCCATTTTGAACCGTGCGGATGTCATCCCCGCAGCAAGTCATTGGCATAAATACAACAATTACTAACTAACACCGCCCATGTCAGTGCGATTATTTGTTGAATTGAAATGAATGCCTTGTCATTTAGATGAGAAAGGCGAAAGACAGGATCTGATTGGCTTTGAGGCGGGCAGTACTCGCTCGAGTTTGCGTATGCCGCTAGACAAATGTCACAAAGCAATGACATTTGTGGTCAAAAGCTTACATTCATGTCCCACAGTAGAAACTTTTTTTTTCGGTAGGTTAATGTTCAATTGTAGTCAGAGAAAAGTTAATGTTAAAGTTAAAGTTAAAGTACCAATGATTGTCACACGCACACTAGGTGTGATGAAATGTGTCCTCTGCATTTGACCCATCCCCTTGATCACCCCCTGGGAGGTGAGGGGAGCAGTGGGCAGCAGCGGTGCCGCGCCCGGGAATCATTTTTGGTGATTTAACCCCCAATTTCAACCCTTAATGCTGAGTGCAGAGCAGGGAGGTAATGGGTCCCATTTTTATAGTCTTTGGCATGACTCGGCCGGGGTTTGAACTCACAACACCCACTCAGCTTGGATGATTCCTTAAAATGTTCCACTTCCATTCACACATTTAAAAAACACTTTAAGACCAATGTCTTGAAAAACATATCACTCTTGAATCAACACAGTAGTTAATACTATGATCAATGTTGATTAAAATACTAAATGTGGGATATAAATAATAATGGAAGTATAATTGTTTGTATATAGTATATAAATTGGTACAAAGGTTTAACATGTGTACAAGGATATTTCACATGCCTTTACTGTGTATATAATTGAACTGTGCTTATGTTGTGTGTAACGTGTTTTTATAATATGTTGTACAAAAGACATTTCATAATTTCCGGAAGTTCATCTTGTACTTGACATTGTTTATAGGGTTAGGCACAATAAGTGTTCAACTTCAGCCTAAACCCTTTCGGTCTGCAACATTTTCATTTTCAATCTATGAATGTTTGTTTATTTTGTTGACCATTGACCGAAGAATAATAAACTAAACTAAACAACCTACCGATCTCAGGGCGGACACTCAAACCACTAGGCCACTGAGTAGGTTGCATGTTTTCTTCCGACCATACTTTCCCATTATATAGGTAAAACTCATAAAATTAGAATATTGTGTAAAAGACCATTCATGACAGCAATTCAACTTCAAATGTGGAACTAATATGTGATATAAACTTATTACATGCCAAGTGAGATATGGCAATCCTTTATTTAATATAATTTGGATGACCAAGGCATGGTTTTTAGTTTTTTAAACTCCACATTTAATGAGATTTTTAATTCAAGGTTTTCATAAACTGTAAGCCACATGTAATTAGTTCTTACCGCATTGTAATAAATGTTACATTCTTGAGTAATTTCCACATGATTTATTTTTTGTTAAATTCGACAGAATAATATTTATTTATTATACTGTATTCATTTTCAAAAAGTTTTCTATGCTACATATGTGCCTATTAAGACTTCACTGTATGCTTTGAAAGGTCATGTTACCGCTAAAGTAAACAAAATAATTTTAATCCTTCTTTTTGTTCTCTTGTTTTACCAAACAAGACAACCAATAAAGAACCGAATCTTTTAGCAGAATAGAAAGTGTAATCCAAATCGAAAAATATTTATCAATTCCCATCCCTTCTGTGCAGCCAACCCAAAAGGCAACTATGTGGACAATAGCCAAAAGGTGGACATTTATCCACAAAAATATGGAAAAGCTATTTATTGTGTAAGCGGTAGAATATAAATGGCTGGATGGTGTCTTTCTTCAGAAATAGAAATAGCTGTGAGAAAGGAGGGGATTGAGCTGCAGCGTATACCTACGTATGCTTGTCAACATATATGGGCTGTCAAAAATGCAAATATTGAACATGTTGTCTATTCAGTAACATCATTTTATCATTTTAAAGCTGCATGATGACACACGGGACTGATTAATACAAATTAAATGTTTGTGTTTTGGCGTCTGCTGGTTATTTAATACATAAGATATTTTATCAACTTATTTCATAAAAGAAAAATATGTACTGCAATATGCATTTTCTTGCACCTGGACCATTCCAGGGCACGCTTGTAGTTAGTACCAGCATCTTCAACGAGTGCATTACCCATTATAGACGCGCTGCAGGGCTGCTGCTAAAATGACCATAAAAAGTGGTACATGTCGACTGCATGTTTGAAAACATAGTAACACGCTACAGGTCGGCGCATGACAACATGAATGTGCACTAAATGAGTGTTTCTATGGAGAAAGCCATGTAGTACACGCAAAACCCTTGTTTATAGTAAATAGGGCGTCTGCACCAGTTATCAATGGTACATGCAGTCTTAGTAGATCACACGAAACAGGCCCACTAATGGTACACACAATTGTATAGTTTGCACGCATTGTTTAACGCCTGGTATTTGGATCTTAGTAGATCAGGCCCCAATGATGTTCTCTTAAGTTATAAACGGCCAGTGTTCAGCGAGGTACTTCTCGTGCGAGCGTCCCTCCCCCAACACGACATCAGAAAACCGCTGATGTAACTACGGAGGTGAATATCCAATAACCAACTACCCTGCGGTTACTCTCCAGGGTACATGAATTACCTCAACGTGCTCCGTCTGCAACATAAACAACCTTGTTCCAACTGTTAAACGTGTTACATTGTCAGTGTTGTCAGATGTCAGACCACTGTAGCAATAAAAGAAGCAGTATTCATTGAAAAAGAGAACAATATAATGTAACAATTAAATGTAGCTGCTGAGGCTTATCACAGATTTGTCTTTAAATATATGTACAACATATTTTTATAAACTAATGTGCATGTCATAGCCAATTATATGATTGCATCCATTTGAAACCGCCCTGGCCACGCACCCGTACCACAAATTGATTGACTGTCTGTGATAAATGCTGATATCTCATCAAGTCCTCTATTAGATTCCGTTAGTGTTAAAAAAAAATCCAAGTTCTATTTCCTCACTTCATTCTTTATTAAAATGACAAAGTACAGAACAGAGGTCAGCGGCAAAGCTCAAAGGTTAAAAGCGACTTTACGTTGCTGCTGTTTGTGAGTTTCTTTCTTATTCTTCTCCAACCTTTGTTCCTTTGTCATCTCTTCGTCACTCTTCAGCTTCATGTTTACTTCCTTCCTGTCAGCTTTCTCACTCTCCACTTTTCTCCTGCCATCTTTTTCTTGCTTCTCAGATGATTTCTTTCGGCTCCAAATGCCCAACCAGAAGGGATAATGTTTCTTGTTACGCTGCTCGTCCAGCACTCTCAGCCTGGCTTGGTTCGCTTGCAGGTCTTCCATCAGCTTGTCCTCTTTCATCTTCTGGTTGCATTTGTCCTGCTCGGCCGACTCGATGTACCCTTGAATCTTCTCTTCCAGCTCCTCCACCTTCTGCTCGCTCTGCTCCAGCTGTGCCGACTGTTGCTGCACGTTCTGCTGTAGTGAAGCCATCTCGGCCTCGTGCTCTTGGACATTCTGTTCGCTTTGCTGGAGCGCTTCTTGCTGCTCCAGCAGAGCTCGTTCCAGAGAGCAGATGTGAGATTTCTGCATTTGCACTTTCTTCTGACTCTGCTGGAGCTCAGCGAGTTGCTCCTGGACACTTTGTTCCAGGGACAACATTTGAGCTTGCTGCTTCTTGACCTTCAACTTGCTCTGCTGAACTTCTGCCTGCTGGGCTTGAAGGCTTTCTTTCAGGCTAGCAATTTCCTCCACTTGTTCTGCAAGTAACTCACTGTTCTTTTTCAGTTCAGCCTTTTGCGATCTCAGCAGGTTCCTCAGCTTGATGTTCTTGAGTGTGGAAATGTGAAACTCGTTGTGGTAATGGTCTTTGTCGGCGATGGCGGAATAGTGAAAGTTCATGAGCTTCATATGCATTGATTTTAACGGCGAAAAACCGCCGAGCAGGTCGGTATTTGGCGTTCCGTGGTTGGCCATTGCTAACGTGCAGTGGAAAAGAAAGTCAGTATTGGACAGCAACTTCCCCAATCTGAGACATGAAAGCTTATAGTGTTATTCCTTTGTCACGTTGCTTTGTGACAACACTTAGAATGATAACGCGTGATTGGACAATTGATCACAGCGTATGCGCAAACTTTTACAATGTGAGGCCGCTTCAAAGGCGCTCATGTTACAAGATCCCGAGTCACTTCACCACCAATGACCCTAAGAGCATGTAGAAAGGCATCAAGTACATGATTAACACCCAGGAACACAATGCCCAAGGCCTTGTTCACACTGAAGATCAATTCCGATTTGTCCACCCATATTTGTTCATGTCTGTGTGAATAGTGCAATTCCAAATTTTTCAAATCCGACGCAGGCCTCTTCCATATGTGGATGTTAATCAGATATACACTATATTGCCAAAAGTATTTGGCCACCCATCCAAATGATCAGAATCAGGTGTCCTAATCACTTGGCCCGGCCACAGGTGTATAAAATCAAGCACTTAGGCATGGAGACTCTTTCTACAAACATTTGTGAAAGAATGGGACACTCTCAGGAGCTCAGTGATCTCCAGCGTGGAACTGTCATAGGATGCCACCTGTGCAACAAATCCAGTCGTGAAATGTCCTCGCTCCTAAATATTCCAAAGTCAACTGTCTGCTTTATTATAAGAAAATGGAAGAGTTTGGGAACAACAGCAACTCAGCCACCAAGTGGTAGGCCACGTAAACTGACAGAGAGGAGTCAGTGGATGCTGAAGCGCATAGTGCAAAGAGGTTGACGACCTTCTGCACAGTCAGTTGCGACAGAGCTCCAAACTTCATGTGACCTTACAATAAGCCCACGTACAGTACGCAGAGTTTCATGGAATGTGTTTCCATGGCCGAGCAGCTGCATCTAAGCCATACATCACCAAATCCAATGCAAAGCGTCGGATGCAGTGGTGTAAAGCACGTCGCTCCTGGACACTAGAGCAGTGGAGACGCGTTCTCTGGAGTAATGAATCACGCTTTTCCATCAGGCAATCTGGGCCCCTGGAGAGGGGGTCCAGACTGAGGGAAAGGGGGGAAAAACTCATAGTCATAGCACACATAAGCATGTTTGTAATAGGGAAACATCAAAGAAAACAAAGGACATTAAAGACAAAAAAACATATACACTGTGGTGGCCTCTGTGGTGTTCCACGCCATCCTCTGCTGGGGTGGTGGGAGCATGGCCAGAGACAGGAGCAGACCCAACAAAGCAACCAAGAGAGTCAACTCCACCCTCTGCTGCCCACTAACTCACAGCCAGTGTCCAGTCTGCATGGATGAGTGAGGACGCGTCTAAGAAAACCGAGGTGTCCGATACCTGTTTATTCAGCATATACGTGCATATGCATATTTAGGGATGATGCTCGAACCCGGTTTTCCTGGTTGTTCGCTAAGAAAAGAACCGAGTCCTCGGACTCGAATCTCTTTTTGAAAACCGGTACCCGTTATCGAGACCACTATAGTAAAGAAAAAGAGTTAGTTCTTTATTCCAATCCCTGGGAACAAATCCCGTCCCAACAAGAAATGCCCCGTGAGACATCACAAGAAATGACGTCACATAGCTCAGTCATTTGTCACGGTGAGGTGCAGCGTGCTGCGGTTCGTTCCCGGGACGCAAAACTGACAACTCCGGACGAAAGCGTGCAGGTAGGAGATGATTTATTTCTCATAAATCATACACATTACAACAGACAGGAACAAAACAAAAGGAAAGCGTGCCGTTCGCACGAGAAGCTAAAGCAAAAACTTACTTAGCACAGGACTAGAAGCTAAGGTAACTTTAGCACAGGAATCATGAGCTCGAAAACCAGAATGCCAACGTAACTGTTGCAAATGCAAACAATGAAGCCACGACGAGTGACCGGAAAAGGCAGGCTGAAATAGAGTCTCTGATGAGCAACAGGTGCGCGTACAAGGCAGGTGAAAATCATAAGTAACCATGGTGACTAAAACAAACCCCCGAAGTGCACAATACAACTAAGGAAGTCCAAAACTAACAGAACATAACTAAACAAAACATGATCCGACCACATCATAATACATCACAGTTTCATATCATTTCACTTTACAGGAGTAGGAAGAAGTAAAGCTTATGTGTACAGCTCTGGTAATGGGTACATTTGCACCCACCTGCACAAATGTACTTCAAAATGTAATAATCAAAATAAATGACTTTTTTTTTGTTTACTAGGGCATGCATATATACTATACATTAGTTTGACCATTTAAAATCAACGATAATAAAAAGGAGATGCTTGGAAATAGCATAAAAATGCCCCAAAAACTTGGAAAAACGCGATTCATAGCGTTACTTTTTGGTGTAACCATCATGAGCGTTCTGTTCAGGTATATTTCTTTTATATTTTGATAAATCATCATAAATAGGTATTGATCAATCTTTAAGCTGTGTGTATTTGATTTCAGTTTGCTTTTGACATCTTATTTAGAATTGTAGTTGAAACTTTTACAACCGCTCATGATGGCGTAACCAAACTAGATTATTTTGAATATTTATTCCCTTTTTTACATTTAGTATATTTAAATATACTGTGTTTTATGCTTTTTTCTTTTTGGAACATGTACTATACATATAATGCAATAAAGTCCCATATAAAATTATGTTTCAAGCAATACTTTAATTTTGCCTTTGAAAGTAACACTCCAATGTCCATTAGTGGAGCTGTAGACTTATTTAATCCTACCCCTTTCCCACTTCATAGCGTTTACACATATATACATCATTTACTGACCTTTTTATAATAAAATATCTGTGAATTAGTATATACAACAGTTTTGTAATATTTAATTCATTAATTCAGTCATTATTAATATACTGAGATGAAGAATATCTTATTTTCAATAAGGTTGAAAGTATTTCTCATAATTCTTCTTCTTTGTACTTTGTAAGCACTATTCATTTGAACAACCTCTTAAACTGGATCATATCAGTACAATGTTTAACTTCTTTACTTAATCCATTCCATCATTTAATCCCACATCATTTTAGCTGTTTGCAATTTTACCAAATCATCGAACTTTAATATATTTGACTCAATAGATAAAGTGTTTATATGTTCTCTATAGCCAACATTATGTATCAGTCTAATTGATCTTTTTTGTAACACGGTTAACGAATGTAGCACACATTTGTAGTTATTTCCCCACATTTCTGCACAATAACTCAGATATGGTAATACAATAGTAGCAAGCAGTAGAGAATGTGAAGTGAATTGTTAAACCAAATATTGTGTGTTTTTTTCCATATACAACAACCTATCTGGACTCGATAAGAGAATCGATAAGGAATCAGTTCGATAAGAGGATTCGATAATAGGCTCGAACTCGATAATTTCTTATCAAACATCATCTCTATGCATATTAGAGATATACGTCAGTATGACAGATTCCACTTGACCCACACAGAACAATACGAAAAACAGTGACGAAGGGGAAGAGTGGCAGTGATTAAAAGTGTGTAATGGAGAAGAAGCAATGCATTAAAGAAGAGTTGACCACTGGTCAGGAGGGACCAGCACAGCACAAAAGTCCTTGTTGAAATAGGAAGAAGCATCTCGAGCAGCTCTCGCTCATCTTTGTTCGCCTGACAACTCTGACATGACATCAAAAGGCTTTCATAATGTGAGCCCACATTACTCGCCCTTACTGCTCACAAAGGAAACTCGCTTTTTATCAGAACGCTTTAGAAGAAGAAAAACAATCGCTGAGAGAGCCGGCTTCAATCTTCCAAAAGTGTGTGGCATAAACAAAGGAGACGTTCAGGGCAAAGCCGTCAGTCAGCATTCTGTGCAACAATTAAAAAGTCTCCAACATTACGCTGAGTCCAGTACACTAAGTATAGTACACTGAGTACAGTATAGCCCAACTACACGATACATTGAGAGCAGCATGTCGCCGAACTGTCTGTAAATAAAGCCAACAAAACTAATGACAAGTTTCTCTTTTTTAGAGTTTCTACGATATTACAGCAATTATGTAGTAAATTCAGTTTGTCCTAAGTATGATTCCATAGTATTTGCCATTAAGTTAAATGTGACATTATTGTGTTTTGTTGAGTCATACAAAGTGTTTATACTGTAAGTATTGTACGTATAACACAGCAGTTGTTTGATTATAAAGTACATCTTAGTTGTAATTTTGTCCATGTAAAATCACTAATGCTAATCAGTAACTTGTATATGACATATCCAATGTAAATTAGCATTGAGCTAGCATATCTTAAGATGGATCCTTACTTTACTTTTGAGTGCTTTCTATCATGCATGCCTGCTTTGTTGGCATCAGAAATGGCAACATTACTTAAAGACAGTTTGCTAAGAATACACGTGTTTGCTTGATAATAAGTGTTTGAGTCGTGCCAGGTCTGTAAGCGGACATGATGTCTCGTGCAACAAAGTTATTGGTAGACTAGCCTGAAGAATACACCTGCAGAAGTCCGCTGCCCAAGGTCAATGCTGTACAATATTATTACATAATTTAAAGCTGTAGTTATTTGTAGTATATACTATTGTATTACTTTTCAAACAATATTTATTCGCAAAAAGTTAGTTTTTCTTTTAAAAAGGCATGCTACATGGTGATGTTTTGGGGAGGGGGCATGCACGGATTAACTTCATTTTCATCCATTTCAATATTCTACGCAGATTTGAAATACAAGTGCTTTGAGTTGTGAGCTTGGATCCTGTACTAAAAAACAGAACATAATACGTGGAATAAAAGAGTTTTATGTATCGAGAAAAAGTTGAAAATGTTGACATTAATGACACAAAGTTGACATGCAGGCTGTTTCTTAAAAACATGCACCGTATTTTTCGGACTATAAGTCGCAGTTTTTTTTCATAGTTTGGCCAGACTTATACTCAGAAGCGACTAATGTGTGAAATTATTAACACATTACCATAAAATATCAAATAACAATACTTAGCTCATTCACGTAAGAGACTAGACGTACAATATTTCATGGGATTTAGCAATTAGGAGTGACAGATTGTTTGGTAAACGTATAGCATGTTCTATATGTTATAGTTATTTGAATGACTCTTACCATAATATGTTACGTTAACATACCAGGCACGTTCTCAGTAGGTTATTTATGCCTCATATAACGTACACTTATTCAGCCTGTTTTTCACTATTCTTTATTTATTTTAAATTGCCTTTCAAATGTCTATTCTTGGTGTTGGATTTTATCAAATAAATGTCCCCAAAAAATGCGACTTATATATGATTTTTTCCTTCTTTATTTTGCATTTTCGGCCGGTGCGACTTATACTCAGGAGCAACTTATACTCCGAAAAATACGGTATGTATGTTGAAATTAGTGTTGTGCCGATACCAATATTTTAGTACCAACATTTATTTCGGTACTTTTCTAAATAAGGGGGACTACAAAAAAAGGACATTATTGGCTTTATTTTAACAAAAAATCTTACGGTACATTAAACATATGTTCCCTTTTGCAATCAAAGAACAATTGTGTCCTTAAATAAAGTAGTGAACATGTTAGACAACTTGTCTTTTAGTAGTAAGTAAGCAAACAAAGGCTCTTAATTTGTCTGCTGACAAATGCAGTAACATATTGTGTCATTTCTTATTCTAATTTGTCAAAATGAGGGACAAGCTGTAAAAATTGATTATTAATCCACTTGTTCATTTACTGTTAATATCTGCTTACTTTCAGTTTTAACATGTTATATCTACACTTCTGTTAAAATGTAATGACCACTTATTCTTCTGTTGTTTGGATACTTTACATTAGTTTTGGATGATACCACACATTTAGGTATCGATCCGATACCAAGTAGTTACAGGATTATACATTGGTCATATTCAAAGTCCTCATGTGTCCAGGGACGTATTTTCTGAGTTTATAAACTATGAATTTTTTTAAAAGGAAAAAAGATTTTGTGACGATACAAAAATATCGATGTAATCATAGTAGTATTGACTAGATACGCTATTGTACTTGGTATCATTACAGTGGATGGCAGGTGTAGATCCAACCTTGGTGCTAGCTTGCTGTTAGCGGTTAGCTATCGTATTCTCCTACGGTGTGTAGTGAAACATGTTTAGCTATTCCTCGTCCTGCAGGGATGATACTTGAAAGAAACATACTTTATTTGTCGCCATGGAGGCGAGGATTAGTGATTTAGAAGTAGCTAAAACACTGCCGACTGCGAATGGACGTTCGCCGCTAGCTAGCTAGCCATGTTTTAAAGCACCTCTTGCAGTGAGCGTTTCTGTGTTATAACTTTACCTTTATTGTTAGTTTTTAAGCCGAAATGCGTCTGTTCTCCCTTTTCTGTCTACACACTGTGTCTGCTTGTAAGTACTCCGTGATTGTGCACTGCCGAACATGCTCCTCTGCTCGCAAAACCAGCAATGTTATGACGTGACGACGCGCTGTCATTCCCGGGAACGGGTACTTTTCAAACAAAGTATAGTACCGTTGTTGATTCATTAGTACCGCTATGCTATACCAGTACCGGTATACCGTACAATCCTAGATGAAATTGGTTATGAAACTGAAAAATATCAAAATGGCCGACCGAGGCCCTCAATGGAAAAAGCTTGGACACTTCTAGTTTCGACCATAAGGGAGTGAGATATTAATTCCACTGCGTGTCTGCCACTACATACAGGAGTAATCTTCACCGCAATGCTTTCTTTCTGTGGCAATGTTTGTGATCATGTGTGAAATATGTGGAGCAGACTGACTCAAGGCAAAGAGTGATCCTCTTACAAAGCCAGAATCACTTCAGTGCATACTTGTGCAAAGCCGCAGCCCAAAGTAAAACCTTTTCATCAAAATCAAGCGTTCCACTTCAGTCACCGTGGACTCTTTTGTGTTTGTGAGGCAGAAGAGAGAGGGGGTAAAATAAAAAAGGGGACAGAGTTGAGTAGAAGTATGATTCTAATACCTGACTTGCTTGTTTTGCCTCTAATAGATGAGACGATGTTTCCTGGATGTGCTGCGAGCTCCTTCAAACACAAAGAGTGTGAAGGAGTCGATGCACTAATGCTTGCAAATATCATCTTTTTGCCATTAGCACCAGTGGAATGCTGAAGAATAAATCATTAAGAAGGCCTCCATTGTGAAGGGTTGGTGTGGAAAGTATGGAGAGTGTCTGCGCTTTTCTCAAATGAACTCAATTAAAAACTCTGCCCATTTTTGCCGGATGAATAAGATTTGATTATTTCTTCACTTGAATTGCTAACGCTTAATAGGGAAGCTACCATAAGACATGCAACAGCTTTTTCTTCGTCATTGAAACATGAAAAGTATTCCAAATAAAATGAGGCTAATGGAAGCTCAGCTGTTTTTGTTTTTTTACAAGTCAGAACTTTGATGTTCTCTAATCTGCTTCTATGCTGACGTTGTGAGAAAGACAACTACACGGCAAAACAAAACAATATTCTGTCGTATTTTGTAACCATGCAGGATCTTGGCTGCAGGAAACTAAGGCTCTGATCTACAAACCCTGTTTCCACATGAGTTGGGAAATTGTGTTAGATGTAAATATAAACGGAATACAATGATTTGCAAATCATTTTCAACCCTTATTCAATTGAACACTACAAAGAAAAGATATTTGATGTTCAAACTCATAAACTTTATTTTTTTTGCAAATAATAATTAACTTAGAATTTCATGGCTGCAACACGTGCCAAAGTAGTTGGGAAAGGGCATGTTCACCACTGTGTTACATGGCCTTTCCTTTTAACAACACTCAGTAAACGTTTGGGAACTGAGGAGACACATTTTTTAAGCTTCTCAGGTGGAATTCTTTCCCATTCTTGCTTGATGTACAGCTTAAGTTGTTCAACAGTCCGGGGGTCTCCGTTGTGGTATTTTAGGCTTCATAATGCACCACACATTTTCAATGGGAGACAGGTCTGGACTACAGGCAGGCCAGTCTAGTACTCGCACTCTTTACTATGAAGCCACGTTGATGTAACACGTGGCTTGGCATTGTCTTGCTGAAATAAGCAGGGGCGTCCATGGTAATGTTGCTTGGATGGCAACATATGTTGCTCCAAAACCTGTATGTACTTTTCAGCATTAATGGCGCCTTCACAGATGTGTAAGTTACCCATGTCTTGGGCACTAATACACCCCCATACCATCACAGATGCTGGCTTTTCAACTTTGCGCCTATAACAATCTGGATGGTTCCTTTCCTCTTTGGTCCGGAAGACACGACGTCCACAGTTTCCAAAAACAATTTGAAATGTGGACTCGTCAGACCACAGAACATTTTTCCACTTTGTATCAGTCCATCTTAGATGAGCTCAGGCCCAGCGAAGCCGACGGCGTTTCTGGGTGTTGTTGATAAACGGTTTTCGCCTTGCATAGGAGAGTTTTAACTTGCACCCACAGATGTAGCGACCAACTGTAGTTACTGACAGTGGGTTTCTGAAGTGTTCCTGAGCCCATGTAGTGATATCCTTTACACACTGATGTCGCTGGTTGATGCAGTACAGCCTCAGGGATCAAAGGTTACGGGCTTAGCTGCTTACGTGCAGTGATTTCTCCAGATTCTCTGAACCCTTTGATGATATTACGGACCGGAGATGGTGAAATCCCTAAATTCCTTGCAATAGCTGGTTGAGAAAAGTTTTTCTTAAACTGTTCAACAATTTGCTCATGCATTTGTTGACAAAGTGGTGTCCCTCGCTCCATCCTTGTTTGTGAATGACTGAGCATTTCATGGAATCTACTTTTATACCCAATCATGACACCCACCTGTTCACAATTTGCCTGTTCACCTGTGGGATGTTCCAAATAAGTGTTTGATGAGCATTCCTCAACTTTATCAGAATTTATTGCCACCTTTCTCAACTTCTTTGTCACGTGTTGCTGGCATCAAATTCTAAGTTAATGATTATTTGCAAAAAAAAAAATGTTTATCAGTTTGAACATCAAATATGTTGTCTTTGTAGCATATTCAATTGAATATGGGTTGAAAATGATTTGCAAATCATTGTATTCTAATACAATTTCCCAACTCATATGGAAACAGGGTTTGTTTTAAACTACATGATATAATCCCATACAGTAGCCTTCAAGTTATGTTTATGGCCTCACAAAGGGCTCTACCTGCAAATATACAGAGTCTGTTTTCACTCAGAGATGGTCCACATGAACTCAGGGGTGTCCTGAAATTCAAACATAACATTATGAATTCCACATTCAAGGCTCAAATGATATCTATAGCGGGGGTGAAACTGTGGGACAATGTGAGCCGAGAAACTAAACTGTCTTCTAGCCTAAGAGTGTTCAACCTAGAGGGGGGGGGTTACCCACATATGCGGTCCTCTCCAAGGTTTCTCATAGTCATTCACATCGACGTCCCACTGGGGTGAGTTTTTCCTTGCCCGTATGTGGGCTTTGTACCGAGGATGTCGTTGTGGCTTGTGCAGCCCTTTGAGACACTTGTGATTTAGGGCTATATAAATAAAGATTGATTGATTGATTGATTGATTGAACCTTGCGGTAAAAAATGTGTTGTTGGGACACTATCAAAAACATGACTAGTTGTTTGGACTATCTCAACTGTGGGACACAGGTGCAGAAGAACTCACTGTGGAATAAGGGACATAACACACCACATAGGGCTTCAGAAGACGAAAGATACCCAGGCAAGATGGAGCTAATTTAATGGTCGCTCAATGCTATTGACAGTGTTTTCCAGCATATGTTATTCTTGTTGTGAAATTGTCATGTATCCATCAAATCTGCTGTTGAAACTTGGACTATATAACCAACATATAAGTTGATTGTAAATTAGGGGCGGGACATGGATAAGCATTCTTGCTTTTTTTTCCGTATCCCTTTTCGGTGGGTGCCGTTGCATGTCTGTCAAATTACAAAGAGTGATGAAGTGTTGCTATACTGTATATGTCTGCCGGAATAAATGCACATATTCATTCATTCATTCATTCATTCATTCAATTCATTCATTCATTAAAGGTTAATTAATGCGTATTAAAAAACGTACACACTTGATAGCACACAAAGCTGATCTACTAAACTCATGGAAGATTGCGTCTCTTAAAGGGGAACATTGTCAGTCTACCCCAGGGCAGCTGTGGCTATGAAAGTAGCTTACCACCACCAGGTGTGAATGTTTGATGGGTTCTACATGTAAAGCGACTTTGGGTACTTAGAAAAGCGCTATATAAATCCCAGTTATTATTATTATTATTATCACCAGACCTATGTAAGCGTCAATATATACCTTGATGTTGCAGAAAAAAGACCATATATTTTTTTAACCAATTTTCGAACTCTAAATGGGTGAATTTTGGCGAATTAAACGCCTTTCTATTATTCGCTCTCGGAGCGATGACGTCACAATGTGACGTCACATCGGGAAGCAATCCGCCATTTTCCCAAACACATTACAAACACTGAGTCAAGTCAGCTCGGTTATTTTCCGTTTTTTCGACTGTTTTCCGTACCTTGGAGACATCATGCCTCATCGGTGTGTTGTCGCAGGGTGTAACAACACGAACAGGGACGGATTCAAGTTGCACCAGTGGCCCAAAGATGAGAAAGTGGCAAGAAATTGGACGTTTGTTCCGCACACTTTACCGACGAAAGCTATGCTACGACAGAGATGGCAAGAATGTGTGGATATCCTGCGACACTCAAAGCAGATGCATTTCCAACTGGACTGGACAGATCAGCTTTCAGGAAAAGAGAGCGGATGAGGGTATGTCTACAGAATATATTAATTGATGAAAACTGGGCTGTCTGCACTCTCAAAGTGCATGTTGTTGCCAAATGTATTTCATATGCTGTAAACCTAGTTCATAGTTGTTAGTTTCCTTTAATGCCAAACAAACACATACCAATCGTTGGTTAGAAGGTGATCGGCGAATTTGTCCTCGCTTTCTCCCGTGTCGCTGGCTGTCGTGTCGTTTTCGTCGGTTTCGCTTGCATACGGTTCAAACTGATATGGCTTAATAGCTTCAGTTTCTTCTTCAATTTCGTTTTCGCTACCTGCCTCCACACTACAACCATCCGTTTCAATACATGCGTAATCTGTTGAATCGCTTAAGCCGCTGAAATCCGAGTCTGAATCCGAGCTAATGTCGCTATACCTTGCCGTTCTAACCGCCATGTTTGTTTGTATTGGCATCACTGTGTGACGTCACAGGAAAATGGACGAGTGTATATAACGATGGTTAAAATCAGGCACTTTGAAGCTTTTTTTAGGGATATTGCGTGATGAGTAAAATTTTGAAAAAAACTTCGAAAAATAAAATAAGCCACTGGGAACTGATTTTTAATGGTTTTAACCCTTCTGAAATTGTGATAATGTTCCCCTTTAAATAAGCAAAATAGTGAGTGCAATCCATTTGGCGCAGTGCTTCTCAATAATTTTCTGTTATGCCGCCCCCAAGGAAGACATTTCGCCCCCCTCCCCACACTGATTTCCGCCACTATAAATAGTAATACAGGTATACGTACAACCTTAGTACACACAGTTGTAGACTTCGTAGTTGTTATTTGGATCTTAGTATATCAGACCCCGAATGTGTACTAGTTTCCTATCATAAACATTGGTGGTAGTTACTGGAAACCAACGCCAACACACAACGAGCAGCATTTTACTGCCGCTATAAATCCATAATGTGGCTGTAAAGTGCATGCTTTTCCCATTCGGTATACGCCCCTCGTCCTCCACGTATCGCTGGGTCTGTGTAACATTAAGAGGCTTCAATCATGTCCTGGAAGGAGCATCTGTCAAATCCAATCCAGTGCAAACCGCTTTATTCTTTTTACCAATCAGCAGACCAAAAAGTGAGCCACGTACGCACCCACACACGCACACAAAACCACCTTGATCAGTTCAACTGAGTGCAACTGAATTATTCATACTGTGAACGTTTACAGCACGCCTTTGGTCGCGGGGGTGAGAAAGTGTTCGTTTCGGCATGACGGAGGACGGCGAGCGAGGACCACACACTGTCAAACGTGTTTAGCGAGTACGATCTTGATGAGCAGGGGGACGACGGCCGTAGTAACACCGCGTCATTAAGTCTGGATGATGAACACCGGGGGTAAACAAATGTCCAGGGTTCAAAGGTTAAAGAGCGCTCGCAGGAGAAGATTATGGATGATGCAATTAACGGCTCGATTTAATTAGCCGCTGATTGCAACTTCTTGATGTAGTTTTTCATTAAATGCACAAGATGGCAGTAGTTACATTTAAAGTATGACGAGTGGTCAGCAGTACGGGTGAAAAAAACACAGATAAGGTAATATTTTTGCAATACTTTTAATGATATATTGTCAATCTTAAGTGTCTTAAAATGGATTTCAAAAATAATACCATTTGAAAAATAAATGTTATTTTTGGACTTATGGTACTCAAGGATGATTTCCGTGTGGTGAGCGAAGCAGTACAAGAAGTAGACCATTTTTTTTACATTTTAAGTGGCAAGAAACTCGATCCACTCTATTACAATTGTAATATAGTTTTCCCTCCATTATCCGTGGTTTATGTTTTATTTACCTTTTATTTGTTGGACTTTTATAATCCAACAGATGGCGGATGACTATTATAAAACATTTGCACAGTATCAATGTGGCGTCGACATACTTGCCAACCCTCCCGATTTTCCCGGGAGAGTCCCGAATTTCAGTGCCCCTCCCGAAAATCTCCCGGGGCCACCATTCTCACGAATTTCTCCCAATTTCCACCCGGACAACAATATTGCTATACCATCCTTCACTGGGCGCTGTTTCCGGCCGGACAATAATAACGGTTACACCTCGAAGTCAAGCGCGGGAAGTACGCTTGCAAGTTCCAAAATGATTGGAAAAAATAATTTCAGTTCATCCAGGACAGCTCGAAGGGGAGGAGGGATGCTGCCTGCAAATTTTGTAGATCAGACTTCTCCATTGAACACGGTGGCCGAACAGATATAGTCACTCATGAACGGTCAGAGAAGCACAAGGCTGCGGCAACGCAGCACCGGTCACAGCCCAGTATTATGGGCCACCTTGATAAATGGAGACCCGAGGGTGTAACTTATGGAATACACTCCCAACAGGTGTAAAAGAAAGTGCATCTCTATCCTCCTTCAAAACCGCACTAAAAGAACACCTCCAGGCAACTACAACCCTAGACTAACACCCTCCCCCCTCCACATCCCACCTCCCCGGATTGTAAATAATCAAATGTATATACTTGTTCTTATGCTTTCTGAACTCACTATGTTCACTGCTCGCTGTACATATCCTACGAAGTCAGACCTACACTGTTTCAATGTCCATTTCTTAGATGATGCAATTGTTGATGACTAAAGTGCTGATATCAACCAAACCTAATTAGCTGTAAAAAATTGATTATTAATCAACTTGTTCATTTACTGTTAATATCTGCTTACTTTCTCTTTTAACATATTCTATCTACACATCTGTTAAAATTAAGGCTGAAACGACGTAGTCGACGTCATGGATTACGTAAATACGTCGACGCCGTTTTTGTGCGTCGACGCGTCGCATACCTTATTTCCTTGAATAGCTTCCAGGGCGCTAATTAATTTAAAACTTCTTCTCACTCCTGCGCTTACCAAAAGGGGTGGGGTAAATTTAGGCCTGCGCTTATAAATTTGAGTGATGTAAGGATACCATCATGAAAAGCACATTTAATAAAAACTTATACTTATACTTATAAATGAGTATTCTGATCAAAAGCATATAGAAGTCTTCCTTATCTTTCTTCAGTTTTAAAAGTCTCTCTGTCTCGATGGAGATATTCCTTTAAGTATTACCTCCTGCTTCGATTGAAAGTCCAGTTTAGAAAACTGTTTTATTTTAGATATGTAATCCTCCATGTTAAAAGTGCAAGCAAACAATCGCTGCTCACTCTTGTTGCTTGTTGTCTTCTTCTGCAGCACAGGTCTTCTGCGGTACCGGTAGTCGCAAGAAGGATCACTAGCGCCCTCTACCAGCAGGAGGCGGGAGTCATTTAATGACTCATATTTGACACTCGCAGCTACGGTATATTAATAAAACATAGCTGCTTACTGTTCTTTTTAGCATATTCAATAGCTTGGACCTTAAATCTTACTGAATAGCTCCACCCCTGTGGTAAATTTTAAGTGTGCTTTATAAATAAAGTTGATTTGATTTGATTTGATTAATCTTCTTCCCTTTATGCGATTTCCAATGATTGAAATCAGCCTCCTCCATTTTGATGAAATGATGACTCGTGACGTGACGAGTTTGACCCGGTGGAAGTTCTAGGCATATGCTAATTATTTTGCGAAACGAGTTTGACCCGGCGGAAATTCTAGACATGCGCAATTAAAAACAATATTTTGCGAAACGAGTTTGACCCGGTGTTAATCCTGAGCCGGCGGTAATGCTAAGCATGCGCTAATTATTTTGCGAAACGAGTTTGACCCGGCAGTAATTCGAGGCATGCAAATACTATATACCCGGCGCCAATTCAAGGAAATACGCACTTTTTTGTATTGGATGTTTATCTCTATTTTTGCACATTTTAAAGCAAAATAAGCAATACGTTTACTATTGAAATGCTTATACTATTGCAGAATATTAAGATTTGTACTGGATGTTTACTTTTATATTTGCACATTAAAAAGCAAATAAGCTACTTTTAATTTTGTTAAATGTTAAAAGTTTTAAATGTTTACATTGTTACAGAATATTTTGTCATGTTGTTGTCAATGTTGACTGAGTGGCCATACTTTTTTTTTTTGTAAATAAAAGCCATGCCTTTTGAAAAAACTGGCCTACATTTATTTTTTCATCTTCATTTTAAATAAAAAAAATAATCAGTAAAAGGAAAAATAATCTATAGATTAATCGAAAAATTAATCTATAGATTAACCGATTAATCGAAAAAATAATCTATAGATTAATCGATAGAAAAATAATTGTTAGCTGCAGCCTTAGTTAAAATGTAATAATCACTTATCTTCTGTTGTTTGGGTGCTTTACATTAGTTTTGGATGATACCACAAATTTGGGAATCGATCCGATACCAAGTAGTTACAGGATCATACATTGGTCATAATTCAAAGTCCTCATGTGTCCAGGGACATATTTCCTCAGTTTATAAACATAAAATGAATTTTAAAAAAAGGAAACAAGATTTTGTGATGCTACAAAATATAGATGTAATCATAGTAGTATCGACTAGATACACGCCTGTACTTAGTATGATTACAGTGGATGTCAGGTATAGATCCACCCATGGCATTTGTTTACATTGTGACGCCGGTGAGCTACGGTGTGTATTGAAGCATGTTTAGCTTAGTACTATACTAGTACCGGTATACCGTACAACCCTATTGGCTACTATCAATCCATCATGAGATATAAACAAGAATATACATTTAGGTTTTATTAAAACTGCAACTGAAGTG